>NC_056436.1:61508963-61708963 GCF_018296145.1 Oncorhynchus tshawytscha | reverse complement strand
TGCCTCTCCTATGTCTCTCCCTGCCTCTCCTATGTCCCTCTCCTATGTCTCCCCTGCCTCTCCTATGTCTCTCCCTGCCTCTCCTATGTCTCTCTCCTATGTCTCCCCTGCCTCTCATATGTCTCCCCTGCCTCTCCTATGTCTCCCCCTGCCTCTCCTATGTCTCTCCCTGCCTCTCCTATGTCTCTCCCTGCCTCTACTATGTCTCCCCTGCCTCTCCTATGTGTCCCCTGCCTCTCCTATGTATCCCCCTGCCTCTCGTATGTCTCTCTCCTATGTCTCCTCTGCCTCACCAATGTCTCCCCCTGCCTCTCATATGTCTCTCCCTGCCTCACCTATGTCTCTCCCTGCCTCTCCTATGTCTCTCTCCTATGTGTCCCCTGCCTCTCCTATGTCTCCCCCTGCCTCTCCTATGTCTCTCCCTGCCTCTCCTACGTCTCTCCCTGCCTCTACTATGTCTCCCCTGCCTCTCCTATGTCTCCCCCTGCCTCTCGTATGTCTCTCTACTATGTCTCAACCCTGCCTCACCAATGTCTCCCCCGCCTCACCTATGTCTCCCCTTGCCTCTCCAATGTCTCCCGTGCCTCTCCTATGTCTTCCCCTGCCTCTCCTATGTCTCCCCTGCCTCTCCTAGGTCTCCCCTGCCTCTCCTATGTCTTCCCCTGCCTCTCCTATGTCTCCCCTGCCTCTCCTAGGTCTCCCCTGCCTCTCCTAGGTCTCCCGTGCCTCTCCTGTCTTCCCCTGCCTCTCCTAGGTCTCCCCTGCCTCTCCTAGGTCTCCCCTGCCTCTCCTATGTCTTCCCCTGCCTCTCCTATGTCTCCCCTGCCTCTCCTAGGTCTCCCCTGCCTCGCCTAGGTCTCCCCTGCCTCTCCTATGTCTTCCCCTGCCTCTCCTATGTCTCCCCTGCCTCTCCTAGGTCTCCCCTGCCTCTCCTAGGTCTCCCGTGCCTCTCCTATGTCTCTCCCTAGGTCTCCCCTGCCTCTCCTATGTCTCCCCTGCCTCTCCTAGGTCTCCCCTGCCTCTCCTATGTCTTCCCCTGCCTCTCCTATGTCTCCCCTGCCTCTCCTAGGTCTCCCGTGCCTCTCCTATGTCTCCCCTGCCTCTCCTATGTCTCTCCCTAGGTCTCCCCTGCCTCTCCTAGGTCTCCCCTGCCTCTCCTATGTCTTCCCCTGCCTCTCCTATGTCTCCCCTGCCTCTCCTAGGTCTCCCCTGCCTCTCCTAGGTCTCCCCTGCCTCTCCTATGTCTCCCCTGCCTCTCCTAGGTCTCCCGTGCCTCTCCTATGTCTCTCCCTAGGTCTCCCGTGCCTCTCCTATGTCTCTCCCTAGGTCTCCCCTGCCTCTCCTATGTCTCCCCTGCCTCTCCTAGGTCTCCCCTGCCTCTCCTATGTCTTCCCCTGCCTCTCCTATGTCTTCCCCTGCCTCTCCTATGTCTCCCCTGCCTCTCCTAGGTCTCCCCTGCCTCTCCTAGGTCTCCCGTGCCTCTCCTATGTCTCCCTGCCTCTCCTATGTCTCTCCCTAGGTCTCCCCTGCCTCTCCTAGGTCTCCCCTGCCTCTCCTAGGTCTCCCCTGCCTCTCCTATGTCTTCCCCTGCCTCTCCTATGTCTCCCCTGCCTCTCCTAGGTCTCCCCTGCCTCTCCTATGTCTCCCCTGCCTCTCCTAGGTCTCCCCTGCCTCTCCTAGGTCTCCCCTGCCTCTCCTATGTCTCCCGTGCCTCTCCTATGTCTCTCCCTGCCTCTCCTATGTCTCCCCTGCCTCTCCTATGTCTCCCCTGCCTCTCCTAGGTCTCCCCTGCCTCTCCTATGTCTCCCCTGCCTCTCCTAGGTCTCCCCTGCCTCTCCTAGGTCTCCCCTGCCTCTCCTTTGTCTCCCGTGCCTCTCCTATGTCTCTCCCTGCCTCTCCTATGTCTCTCCCTGCCTCTCCTATGTCTCTCCCTGCCTCTCCTATGTCTCTCCCTAGGTCTCCCCTGCCTCTCCTATGTCTCTCCCTGCCTCTCCTATGTCTCTCCCTAGGTCTCCCCTGCCTCTCCTATGTCTCTCCTGGGTCTCCCCTGCCTCTCCTATGTCTCTCCCTAGGTCTCCCCTGCCTCTCCTATGTCTCTCCCTGCCTCTCCTATGTCTCTCCCTAGGTCTCCCCTGCCTCTCCTATGTCTCTCCCTGGGTCTCCCCTGCCTCTCCAATGTCTCTCCCTAGGTCTCCCCTGCCTCTCCTATGTCTCTCCCTGCCTCTCCTATGTCTCTCCCTAGGTCTCCCCTGCCTCTCCTATGTCTCCCCTGCCTCTCCTAGGTCTCCCCTGCCTCTCCTATGTCTCTCCCTGCCTCTCCTTTGTCACCCGTGCCTCTCCTTTGTCTCCCGTGCCTCTCCTATGTCTCTCCCTGCCTCTCCTATGTCTCTCCCTGCCTCTCCTATGTCTCTCCCTAGGTCTCCCCTGCCTCTCCTATGTCTCCCGTGCCTCTCCTTTGTCTCCCGTGCCTCTCCTATGTCTCCCCTGCCTCTCCTATGTCTCCCCTGCCTCTCCTATGTCTCCCCCGCCTCTCCTATGTCTCTCCGTGTCTCTCCCTATGTCTCCCCTGCCTCTCCTATGTCTCCCCCGCCTCTCCTATGTCTCCCCCGCCTCTCTTATGTCTCTCCCGCCTCTCCTATGTCTCCCCCCGCCTCTCCTATGTCTCCCCCTGCCTCTCCTATGTCTCCCCTGCCTCTCCTTTGTCTCCCCTGCCTCTCCTTTGTCTCCCCTGCCTCTCCTATGTCTCCCCTGCCTCTCCTATGTCTCCCCTGCCTCTCCTATGTCTCCCCTGCCTCTCCTATGTCTCCCCCGCCTCTCTTATGTCTCCCCCGCCTCTCCTATGTCTCCCCCACCTCTCCTATGTCTCCCCCTGCCTCTCCTATGTCTCCCCTGCCTCTCCTTTGTCTCCCCTGCCTCTCCTTTGTCTCCCCTGCCTCTCCTATGTCTCCCCTGCCTCTCCTATGTCTCCCCTGCCTCTCCTATGTCTCCCCCGCCTCTCCTTTGTCTCCCCCTGCCTCTCCTATGTCTCCCCCTGCCTCTCCTAGGTCTCCCCCGCCTCTCCTATGTCTCCCCTGCCTCTCCTATGTCTCCCCGCCTCTCCTTTGTCTCCCCCTGCCTCTCCTATGTCTCCCCCTGCCTCTCCTAGGTCTCCCCCGCCTCTCCTATGTCTCCCCCTGCCTCTCCTTTGTCTCCCCTGCCTCTCCTATGTCTCGCTCCTATATCTCCCCCTGCCTCTCCTGTCTCCCCCTGCCTCTCCTATGTCTCCCTCTGCCTCTCCTAGGTCTCCCCCGCCTCTCCTATGTCTCCCCTGCCTCTCCTATGTCTCGCTCCTATGTCTCCCCCTGCCTCTCCTATGTCTCCCCTGCCGCTCCTATGTCTCCCCTGCCGCTCCTATGTCCCCCTGCCTCTCCTTTGTCTCCCCTGCCTCTCCTATGTCTCCCCCTGCCTCTCCTGTCCCCCTGCCTCTCCTATGTCTCCCCCTGCCTCTCCTAGGTCTCCCCCGCCTCTCCTATGTCTCCCCTGCCTCTCCTATGTCTCGCTCCTATGTCTCCCCCTGCCTCTCCTATGTCTCCCCTGCCGCTCCTATGTCTCCCCCTGCCTCTCCTTTGTCTCCCCTGCCTCTCCTATGTCTCGCTCCTATGTCTCCCCCTGCCTCTCCTTTGTCTCCCCTGCCTCTCCTATGTCTCCCCTGCCGCTCCTATGTCTCCCCTGCCGCTCCTATGTCTCCTCTGCCTCTCCTTTGTCTCCCCGTGCCTCTCCTTTGTCTCCCCTGCCTCTCCTATGTCTCGCTCCTATGTCTCCCCCTGCCTCTCCTATGTCTCCCCTGCCTCTCCTATGTCTCCCCTGCCTCTCCTATGTCTCCCCTGCCTCTCCTATTTCTCCCCCGCCTCTCCTATGTCTCCCCTGCCTCTCCTATGTCTCGCTCCTATGTCTCCCCCTGCCTCTCCTTTGTCTCCCCTGCCTCTCCTATGTCTCCCCTGCCGCTCCTATGTCTCCCCTGCCGCTCCTATGTCTCCTCTGCCTCTCCTATGTCTCCCCCGCCTCTCCTATGTCTCCCCCTGCCGGTCCTATGTCTCCTCTGCCTCTCCTATGTCTCCCCTGCCTCTCCTATGTCTCCCCCTGCCGCTCCTTTGTCTCCCCTGCCTCTCCTATGTCTCCCCTGCCGCTCCTATGTCTCCCCTGCCTCTCCTTTGTCTCCCCTGCCGCTCCTATGTCTCCCCTGCCTCTCCTTTGTCTCCCCTGCCTCTCCTATGTCTCCCCTGCCTCTCCTTTGTCTCCCCTGCCGCTCCTATGTCTCCCCTGCCTCTCCTTTGTCTCCCCAGCCGCTCCTATGTCTCCCCTGCCTCTCCTTTGTCTCCCCTGCCACTCCTATGTCTCCCCTGCCTCTCCTTTGTCTCCCCTGCCTCTCCTTTGTCTCCCCTGCCGCTTCTATGTCTCCCCTGCCGCTCCTATGTCTCCTCTGCCTCTCCTATGTCTCCCCCGCCTCTCCTATGTCTCCCCCTGCCGCTCCTATGTCTCCTCTGCCTCTCCTATGTCTCCCCCTGCCTCTCCTATGTCTCCCCCTGCCGCTCCTTTGTCTCCCCTGCCTCTCCTATGTCTCCCCTGCTGCTCCTATGTCTTCCCTGCCTCTCCTATGTCTCCCCTGCCTCTCCTTTGTCTCCCCTGCCTCTCCTATGTCTCCCCTGCCACTCCTATGTCTCCCCTGCCTCTCCTATGTCTCCCCCGCCTCTCCTATGTCTCCCCGTGCCTCTCCTAGGTCTCCCCTGCCTCTCCTATGTCTCCCCTGCCTCTCCTATGTCTCCCCTGCCTCTCCTATGTCTCCCCTGCCTCTCATATGTCTCCCCCTGCCTCTCCTATGTCTCCCGTTCCTCTCCTATGTCTGTCCCTAGGTCTCCCCTGCCTCTCCTATGTCTCCCCTGCCTCTCCTATGTCTCTCCCTAGGTCTCCCCTGCCTCTCCTATGTCTCCCGTGCCTCTCCTATGTCTCTCCTGCCTCTCCTAGGTCTGCCCCTGTCTCCCCCTAGGACTCCCCTAGGTCTTTTGGGCGCACTGTAACAGTGACCATAATGACAGGGAATGGTCTCTCACAATGTCTCTCACACTGACATTGACTACCACTGTCTCTAATGTTCTTTCACTGACTCTAATCCCTTCCATCTGACTATAATGTTGTCAAGGCAGAGAAAAGCAAAGCTCCCAACTCAAGCCAGTAACAGCAGTCCTGTCCTCCCCCTTGCGTCTTGTGGAAGAGTGTCCCTGTGCCCCTCAGACACACAGATATAATGTGACCCATTTAGTTCAGGTCCCGGCCCTCCCAGTCCCAACCCAACTCTATGGCCTTGCCATTGGTCAGAGGACACTGTTTATTCATCTGAGTGGATCTGTTCCTGCCTTTTCTTATCATCCGCTAGTTCTGTCAGTGTAATGGCTTAGTTTATGTATCTGTTTGCTTCCGTAAGTGTGTTTGTTTTGGCATATTGCTCTACTTTTCATAAGCCCCTGAGTGTGAAACCCTAATCATGTCACTCTGACTTTTATAGTACTCTCTTGTCTCTCTTTCTCTATCTCTCTTTTTATCTATCTATCTCGCTCTCTCTCGCTCTCTCTCGCTCTCTCTCGCTCTCTCTCGTTCTCTCTCTCTCTTTATTCACGGGGCTATCGCTATGAACAGATACGTGCCGTACCTTGATCCATCAGTGCGGAGGGGGTGTCTGTGGAGCATCTGTGGTGTTTTCTGTCCTGGGTGGGTGGTCAGCAGGCCTGGGGTCGGGGCTGACTCTTGACCTATACGTTGGAGGGCCTATGTATGGTGTAGCCAACAAGCGAAGAGACTGCCTAGTAAACTACCTGTTGGGGCAGGCATTAAACTTAGACTACAATGGGCTAAATCAGTGTCACACAGAGTGTCTCTTGGTAGTCTTAAACAAATCTACTTTGAAACGAAAGTATTCACCTCACACATATTGTCATGGGCTAAAAAAAAAGAAGACACTTGCTATGTCAGATATAGAGTTTAAATATATTCCATTTTGAGTTGCATCCCAATATTACACTTTATAAACATCACAGAAAACTGAAATAAAACAAAACTGTTTAACGTAGAAATGCCCAATTTGTGTTGTTTTTTTATTTGATAAAGTTTATTAATTAAGAGCCCGTGCGTCAATCTAAGTAACATAATAAAACAATCCCCCTTTAAAATCTGTCAGTTTAAGCTAGAGATGTCTTTGTCACGTCCTGACCATAGAAAGCCTGTATTTTCTATGGTCGAGTAGGTCAGGGCGTGACTTGGGGTTTTAGTCTAGTTTATTATTTCTATGTGGGGTTCTAGGTTTGATTTTCTATGTTGGTGTTTGTGTATGATTCCCAACTAGAGGCAGCTGGTAATCGTTGTCTCTAATTGGGGATCATACTTAAGTTGTATTTTTCCACCTGTGGGTGATGGGATATTGTTTATGTTTAGTTGCCTGTTAGCACTGCATTGTCGTCACATTTAGTTTATTCTTCATTGTTTTGTTTTGTCAAAGTTTCACTGTCTAATAAATATGTGGAATCTACATACGCGGCGCTTTGGTCCGTTAATTCGTTAGACGAACGTGATAGTCTCAATCCAACGCTTCTGCGGTGGAAGGTGGCCGAGCTTCAGCGATGTTTGTCAGACCATGAGACGTGCTGAAAATCTGTCTAGTCATGACAACGTCTGTAGCGTCCAAACAGTTTGGCCTACACACGATGGTGTGTTGCTCTACAACCCCCACAAGTGTCGCAGGACTGGTATGAAGGTAACTCATACAAACCAATGGAAGTATGGAAGTTATTATGTGCCAAAAAATAAGGGGTTAAACATGTGTAAGACAAAAAGAACAAAGAGTAATATATACAGTACCATTCAAAAGTTTGGACACACCTACCCATTCAAGAGTTTTTCTTTAATTTTACTATATTCTACATTGTAGAATAATAGTGAAGACATCAAAACTATGAAATAACTCATTTTGAATCGTGTAGTAACCAAAAAGCTGTTAAACAAATGTTGTATTTGAGATTATTCAAAGTAGCCACCATTTGCCTTGATGACATCTTTGCACACTCTTGGCATTCTCTCAACCAGCTTCATGAGGGAGTCACCTGGAATGCATTTCAATTAGCAGGTGTGCCTTGTTAAAAGTTAATTTGTGGAATTTCTTTCCTTCTTAAGGTGTTTTAGCCAATCAGTTGTGTTGTGACAAGGTAACCCTATTTGGTAAAAGAACCAGTCCATATTAATGCAAGAACAGCTCAAATAAGCAAAGACAAACGACAGTCCATCATTACTTTAAGACATGAAGGTCAGTCAATCCGTAAAATGTCAGGAACTTTGAAAGTTTCTTCAAGCGCAGTCGCAAAAACCATCAAGCGCAATGATGAAACTGGCTCTCATTAGGACCACCACAGGAAAGGAAGACCCAGAGTTACCTCTGCTGGAGAGGATAAGTTCATTAGAGTTAACTGCTCCTCAGGTTGCAGCCCAAATAAATGCTTCACAGAGTTCAAGTACCAGACATATCTCAACATCAACTGTTCAGAGGAGACTGTGTGAATCAGGCCTTCCTGGTCGAATTGATGCAAAGAAACCACTACTAAAGGACACCAATAAGAAGAATAGTCTTGCTTGGGCCAAGAGGCATGAGCAATGGACATTAGACCTGTGGAAATCTGTCTTTTTGGTCTGATGAGTCCAAATTTAAGATTTTTGGTTCCAACTGCCACGTCTTTGTGAGACGCAGAAGGAGAGTGATGGAATGCTGCATCAGATGACCTGGCCCCGACAATCACTCAACCTCAACCCAATTGAGATGGTTTGGGATGAGTTAGACCGCAGAGTGAAGGAATGGCAGCCAACAAGTCCTCAGAATATGTGGGAACTCCTTCAAGACTGTTGGAAAAGCATTCCAGGTTATGCTGGTTGAGAGAATGCCAATAGTGTGCAAATCTGTCATCAAGGAAAAGGGTGGCTACTTTGAAGAATCTCAAATATGAAATACATTTTGATTTGTTTAACATTTTTTTGGTGTCATCTTTTTGATGTCATCACAATTATTCAACAATGTAGAAAATAATGTTTCGTTACAGCCTTATTCAAATTGATTAAATCGTTTTTTCCCTCATCAATCTACACACAATACTCCATAAACACAAAGCAAAAACGGGTTTTTAGACATGTTTGCGTTTTTTTATTTATTAATAACTGAAATATTACATTTACATAAGTATTCAGACCCATTACTCAGTACTTTGTTGAAGCACCTTTGGCAGTGATTACAGCCTCTTGTCTTCTTGGGTATGACGCTACAAGCTTGGCACACCTGTGTTTGGGGAGTTTCGTCCTTTCTTCTCTGCAGATCCTCTCAAGCTCTTTCAGGTTGGATGGGGAGCGTTGAGTTATCGCTCCTTTAGCCTTCGGGACAGCCTCAATTTGTCGAAGCATGGACTCTACAACGTTCCACAGGGATGCTGGCCCATGTTGACTCCAATGCTTCCCACAGTTGTGTCAAATTTGGCTGGATGTCCATTATTGATACACCCGGGAAACGGTTGTGTGTGAAAAACCCAGCAGCATTGCAGTTCTTGACGCAAACCAGTGCGCCTGGCACCTACAACCATACCCTGTTCAAAGGCACTTACATTTTTTTGTAACCCATTCACGCTCTGAATGGCACACACACACAATCCATGTCTCAATTGTCTCAAATCTTAAACATCCTTCTTTAACCTGTTTCCTCCCCTTCATCTACACTGATTGACATGGAATTAACAAGTCACATCAATAAGGGATCATAGCTTTCACCTGGATTCACCTGGTCAGTCTATGTCATGGAAAGAGCAGGTGTTCTTAATGTTTTTGTATACTCAGGGTACATGCTCCAGTGTGACTGGAGCCCGCAGCAGCACAGCTCTAGGGTCTGGACCCCCCCCGGCAGCTCTTTTTTTCCTGTTCTTTCACACTGTCAGTAGCCCTTTCTTGCAGTCAAATGACCGAGTGGCCTTATGGGTGGAATGTTATTAATATTTTTTATTGATTAACCTTTAAATGTCTAAGCTGTGGGATCAGTCTTGTCCTTGGCTGTGTGTTTAGGGTTGTTGGAAGGTGAACCTTCACCCCGGTCAGAGGACCTGAGCTCTCCAGAGCATCAAGGAACTCTCTGTACTTTGCTTCGTTCATCTTTCCCTCGATCCTGACTAGTCTCCCAGTCCCTGACACTGAACAACATCCCCACAGCATGATGCTGCCACCATCATGCTTTAACTTAGGGATGGTGCCAGGTTTCCTCCAGACGTGATGCTTGACATTCAGGCCAAAGAGTTCAATCTTGGTTTCATCAGACCAGAGAATCTTGTTTCTCATGGTCTGAGAGTCCTTTAGGTGCCTTTTGGCAAACTCAGCGGGCTGTCGTGCATTTTACTGAGGAGTGGCTTCTGTCTGGCCACTCTATCATAAAGGCCTGATTGGTGGAGTGCTGCAGAGATGTTTTGGTACCCTTCCCCAAATCTGTACCTCGACAGAATCCTGTCTCGAAGCTCTACGGACAATTCCTTCGACCTCATGGTTTAGTTTTTGCTCTGACATGCACTGTCAACTGTGGGACTTTTATATAGACAGGTGTGTGCCTTTCCAAATCATGTCCATGTCCAATGAAGTTGTAGAAACATCTCAAGGATGATCAATGGAAACAGAATGCACCTGAGCTCAATTTCGAGCCTCATACCAAAGGGTCTGAATACTATTATGTAAATAAGGTATTTCTGTTTTTATATTTAATAAATTTGCAAACATTTCTGAACTTATTTTGGCTTTGTTGTTATGGGGTATTGTGTGTAGATGAGAAAAAACATGTATTTAATCAATTTTGGAATAAAAATGTAATTTAACAAAATGTGGAAAAAGTCAAGGGGCCTGAATACTTTCTGAATGCACTGTATATATACAAAAATGTCTCTCTCTCTCTCTCTCTCTGACCTGCCCTCCTCCTTTCTCCCAAGTGGTCGCAATGGGAAGATGCGCGTCCTCTCCTTCAAGACGGGACTGGTGAGCCTGTGCAATGCGGATGTTCAGGAGAAGTATAAATGTAAGTATGAGTCCCGTTCATGTAGACACCACAGCCCTGCAGCCCCCTAACAAAGGAAGAAAATAAAAAACCAGCCTGATTGCAAGCATTACATGAAGACAACCACTTAGGCTAATGAAGGGAATTACTCGCTCTCTCCCTCTGTCTGTCTGTCTCTCTCTCTCTCTCTCTCTCTCTGTCTCTCTCTCTCTCTGTCTCTCTCTCTCTGTCTCTCTCTCTCTCTGTCTCTCTCTCTCTCTGTCTCTCTCTCTCTGTCTCTCTCTCTCTCTCTCTCTCTCTCTCTCTCTCTGTCTCTCTCTGTCTCTCTCTGTCTCTCTCTGTCTCTCTCTCTCTCTCTCTCTGTCTCTCTGTCTCTCTCTCTCTCTCTCTGTCTCTCTCTCTCTCTCTCTCTCTCTCTGTCTCTCTCTCTCTCTCTCTCTCTCTCTCTCTGTCTCTCTCTCCCTCTCTCTCTCTGTCTCTCTCTCTCTCTCTCTCTCTGTCTCTCTCTCTCTCTGTCTCTCTCTCTCTCTCTCTCTCTCTCTCTCTCTCTCTCTCTCTCTCTCTCTCTCTCTCTCTCTCTCTCTGTCTCTCTCTCTCTGTCTCTCTCTCTCTCTCTGTCTCTCTCTCTCTGTCTCTCTCTCTCTGTCTCTCTCTCTCTCTGTCTCTCTCTCTCTGTCTCTCTCTCTCTCTCTCTCTCTGTCTCTCTCTCTCTCTGTCTCTCTCTCTCTATGTCTCTCTCTCTCTGTCTCTCTCTCTCTCTCTGTCTCTCTCTGTCTCTCTCTCTGTCTCTCTCTGTCTCTCTCTCTCTCTCTCTCTGTCTCTCTCTGTCTCTCTCTCTCTCTGTCTCTCTCTCTCTCTCTCTCTCTCTCTCTCTGTCTCTCTCTGTCTCTCTCTCTCTCTCTGTCTCTCTCTCTGTCCCTCTCTCTCTGTCCCTCTCTCTCTCTCTGTCTCTCTCTCTCTGTCCTCTCTCTCTCTCTCTGTCCTCTCTCTCTCTCTGTCCCTCTCTCTCTCTCTCTCTCTCTCTCTCTCTCTCTCTCTCTCTCTCTGTCTCTCTCTCTGTCTCTGTCTCTGTCTCTCTCTCTCTCTGTCTCTCTCTCTCTCTCTCTGTCCCTCTCTGTCTGTCTCTCTCTGTCCTCTCTCTCTCTCTCTCTCTGTGTCTCTCTCTGTCTCTCTCTGTCTCTCTCTGTGTCTCTCTCTGTCTCTCTCTGTCTCTCTCTGTCTCTCTCTCTCTCTCTCTGTCCCTCTCTGTCTCTCTCTGTCTCTCTCTCTGTGTCTCTCTGTCTCTCTCTGTGTCTCTCTCTGTGTCTCTCTCTCTGTCTCTCTCTGTCTCTCTCTCTGTGTCTCTCTCTGTCTCTCTCTGTGTCTCTCTCTGTGTCTCTCTCTGTGTCTCTCTCTGTCTCTCTCTGTGTCTCTCTCTCTCTCTCTCTCTGTCTCTCTCTGTCTCTCTCTCTCTGTCCCTCTCTGTCTCTCTCTCTCTGTCCCTCTCTGTCTCTCTCTCTCTCTCTCTCTCTCTCTCTCTCTCTCTCTCTCTCTCTCTCTCTCTCTCTGTCTCTCTCTCTCTCTGTGTCTCTCTCTGTCTCTCTCTCTCTCTCTCTCTCTCTGTCTCTCTCTCTCTCTCTCTCTCTCTCTCTCTCTGTCCTCTCTCTCTCTCTCTCTCTCTCTCTCTCTCTCTCTCTCTCTCTCTCTCTCTCTCTCTCTCTCTCTCTCTCTCTCTCTCTCTCTCTCTCTCTCTCTCTCTCTCTCTCTCTCTCTCTCTCTCTCTCTCTCTCTCAATTCAAGGGCTTTATTGGCATGGGAAACATACATTGCCAAATCAAGTGAAGTAGATAATAAACAAAAGCGAAATAAACAATCCAAATTAACAGTAAACATGACACTCACAGAATTTGCAAAAGAATAAAGACATTTCAAATGTCATAGGATGTCTATATACAAATCAAATCAAACTGTATTTGTCACCGCGCCGAATACACTGCGCCGAATACAACAAGTGTAGGCCTTACCATGAAATGTTTACTTACAAGCCCTTAACCAACAGTGCAGTTCAAGAAGAGTTAAGAAAATATTTACCAAATAAACTCAAGTAAAAAATTGTAAAAAGTAACACAATAACATAACAATAACGAGGATATATACAGGGGGTACCTGTAGGTGGGGGTGAAGTGACTATGCATAGATAATAAACAGCAAGCAGCAGCAGTGTACAAAACAAATGGGGTGGGGGGTCAATGTAATAGTCCGGTGGCCATTCGATAATTGTTCAGCAGCCTTATGGTATGGCTTGGGGGTAGAAGCTGTTAAGGAGCCTTTTGGTCCTAGATATGGCGCTCCGGTACTGCTTGCCGTGCGGTAGCGGAGAAAACAGTCTGATTGGGTGACTGGAGTCTCTTGACAGTTTTATGGACTTTCCTCTGACACCGCCTATTATATAGGTCCTGGATTGCAGGAAGCTTGGCCCCAGTGATGTACTGGGCCATACGCACTACCCTCTGTAGCGCCTTACGGTCAGATGCCGAGCAGTTGCCGTACCAGGCGGTGATGCAACTGGTCAGGATGCTCTCGATGGTGCAGCTGTAGAACTTTTTGAGGATCTGGGGAACCATGCCAAATCTTTTCAGTCTCCTGATGGGGAACGGGTTTTGTCGTGCCCTCTTCACAACTGTCTTGGAATGTTTGGACCATGATAGATCGTTGGTGATGTGGACAACAAGGAACTTGAAACTCTCGACCCGCTCCACTACAGCCCTGTTGATGTTAATGGGGGGCTGTTCTGCCCTCCTTTTCCTGTAGTCCACGATCATCTCCTTTGTCTTGCTCACATTGAGGGAGAGGTTGTTGTCCTGGCACCACACTGACAGTTCTCTGAGCTCCTCCCTATAGGCTGTCTCATCGTTGTCAGTGATCAGGCCTACCACTGTTGTGTCATAGGCAAACTTAATGATGGTGTTGGAGTTGTGTTTGGCTACCCAGTGTGGGTGAACAGGGAGTACAGGAGGGAACTAAGTACACACCCCCGAGGGGCCCCAGTGTTGAGGATCAGTGTGGCAGACGTGTTGGTGCCTACCCCAGGAAGTCCAGGATCCAGTTGCGGAGGGAGGTGTTTAGTCCCAGAGTCCTTAGCTTAGTGATGAGCTTCGTGGGCACTATGGTGTTGAACACTGAGCTGCGTCAATGAACAGCATTCTCACATAGGTGTTATTTTTGTCCAGGTGGGAAAGACCATGTGTGGAGTGCGATTGAGATTGCGTCATCTGTGGATCTGTTGGGGCGTAATGCGAATTGGATTGGGTCTAGGGTATCCGGGAGGGTGCTATTGATGAAGGCCATGACCAGCTTTCATAGCACTTCATGGCTACCGACGTGAGTGCTACGTGGCGGTAATCATTTAGGCGGGTAACCTTTGCTTCCTTGGGCACAGGGACTATGGTGGTCTGCTTGAAAAATGTACAGTTGAAGTCGGAAGTTAGCATACAGCTTAGCCAAATACATTTAAACTCAGTTTTTTCACAATTCCTGACATTTAATTCTAGTAAAAATTCCCTGATTTATGTCAGTTAGGATCACCAGAATAATTGTCAGAATAATTGTAGAGAGAATGATTTATTTCAGCTTTTATTTCTTTCACCACATTCCCAGTGGGTCAGAAGTTTACATACACTCAATTAGTATTTAGTAGCATTGCCTTTAAATTGTTTAACTTGGGTCAAATGTTTCAGCTAGCCTTCCACAAGCTTCACACAATAAGCTGGGTGAATTTTGGCCCATTCCTCCTGACAGAGCTGGTGTAACTGAGTCAGGTTTGTAGGCCTCCTTGCTCTCACACGCTTTTTCAATTCTGCCCACACATTTTCTATAGAATTGAGGTCAGGGCTTTGTGATGGCCACTCCAATACCTTGACATTGTTGTCCTTAAGCCATTTTGCAACAACTTTGGAAGTATGCTGGGGGTCATTGTCCATTTGGAAGACCCATTTGCGACCAAGCTTTAACTTCCTGACTGATGTCTTGAGATGTTGCTTCAATATATCCACGTAATTTTCTCCCTCATGATGCCATCTATTTTTTGAAGTGCTCAAGTCCCTCCTGCAGCAAAGCCCCCCCACAACATGATGCTGCCACCCCCATGCTTCATGGTTGGGATGTTGTGCTTCGGCTTGCAAGCCTCCCCATTTTTACTCCAAACATAACAATGGTCATTATGGCCAAACAGTTCTATTTTTGTTTATTCAGACCAGAGGACATTTCTCCAAAAAGTACGATCTTTGTCCCCATGTGCAGTTGCAAACCGTAGTCTGACTTTTTTATAGCGGTTTTGGAGCAGTGGCTTCATCCTTGCTGAGCGGCCTTTCAGGTTATGTCGATATAGGACTCGTTTTTACTGTGGATATAGATACTTTTGTACCTGTTTCCTCTAGCATCTTCACAAGGTCCTTTGCTGTTGTTCTGGGATTGATTTGCACTTTTCTAACCAAAATACGTTCATCTCTAGGAGACAGAACGTGTCTCCTTCCTGAGTGGTATGATGGCTGCGTGGTCCCATGGTGTTTATACTTGCGTACTATTGTTTGTACAGATGAGCGTGGTACCTTCAGGCGTTTGGAAATTGTCCCCAAGGATGAACCAGACTTGTGGAGGTCTACAATGTTTTTTCTGGGGTCTTGGCTGATTTCTTTTGATTTTCCCCATGATGTCAAGCAAAGAGGCACTGACTTTGAAGATAGGCCTTGAAATACATCCACAGGTACACCAATTGACTCAAATGATGTCAATTAGCCTATCAGAAGCTTCTAAAGCCATGACATAATTTTCTGGAATTTTCCAAGCTGTTTAAAGGCACAGTCAACTTAGTGGATGTAAACTTCCGACCCACTGGAATTGTGATACAGCGAATTATAAGTGAAATAATTTGTCTGTAAACAATTGTTGGAAAATGACTTGTGTCATGCACAAAGTAGATGTCCTAACTTACTTGCCAAAACTATAGTTTGTTAACAAGAAATGTGTGGAGTGGTTGAAAAATGAGATTTAATGACTCCAACCTAAGTGTATGTAAACTTCCGACTTCAACTGTAGGTATTACAAACTCAGTCAGTGAGATGTTGAAAATGTCAGTGAAGACATTTGCCAGTTGGTCTGAACATGCTTTGAGTACACATCCTGGTGTTGTATCAGTGTTGTAACAATGTGCAAATAGTTGAAGTACAAAAGGGAAAATAAATAAACAGAACTATGGGCTGTATGTACAATGGTGTTTGTTCTTCGCTGGTTGCCCTTTTCTTTTGGCAACAGGTCACAAATATGGCTGCTGTGATGGCACACTGTGGTATTTCACCCAGTAGATATGGGAGTTTATCAAAATTGGGTTTGTTTTCAAATTCTTTGTGGATCTGTGTTATCTGAGGGAAATATACATATGTCTCTAGTATGGGCATACATTTGCCAGGAGGTTAGGAAGTGCAGTTCAGTTTCCACCTCATTTTGTGGGCAGTGTGCACATAGCCTGTCTTCTCTTGAGAGCCAGGTCTGCCTACGGCGGCCTTTCTCAACAGCAAGGATATGCTCACTGAGTCTGTACATAGTCAAAGCTTTCCTTAAGTGTGGGTCAGTCACACTGGTCAGGTATTCTGCCACTGTGTATGTACTCTCTTTTTACTGCCAAATAGCATTCTAGCGTGCTCAGTTTTTTTTCTTTCCAATGTGTCAAGTAATTATCTTTTTGTTTTCTCATGATTTGGTTGAGTCTAGTTATGTTGCTGTCCTGTGGCTCTGTGTGGTCTGTTTGTGTTTGTGAACAGAGCCCCAGGACCAGCTTGCTTATGGGACTCTTCTCCAGGTTCATCTATCTGTAGGTGATGGCTTTGTTATGGAAGGTTTGGGAATCACTTCCTTTTATGTGGTTGTAGAATTGAACAGATTTTTTATGGATTTTGATCATTAGCAGGTATCGGCCTAATTCGTTTCTGCATGCATTATTTGGTGTTTTATGTTGTACACTGAGAATATTTTTGCTGAATTTTGCATGCAGTCTCAATTTGCTGTTTGTCCCATTTTGTGAATTCTTGGTTGGTGAGCAGACCCCAGACCTCACATCCATAAAGGGAAGTGGGTTCTATAACTGATTCAAGTATTTTTAGCCAGATCCTAAATGGTGTGTCAAATTTTATGTTCCTTTTGATGGCATAGAAGGCTCTTCTTGCCTTGTATCTCAGCTTGTTCACAGCTTTGTGGAGTTACCTGTTGCGCTAATGTTTAGGCCGAGGTATGTATAGTTTTTTCTGTACTCTAGGGCAACGGTGTAGATGGAATTTGTATTTGTGTTCCTGGCAACTGGACCTTTTTTGGAACACCATTATTTTTGTCTTACTGGGATGTACTGTCAGGGCCCAGGTCTGACAGAATCTGTGCAGAAGATCTAGGTGCTGCTGTAGGCCCTCCTTGGTTGGTGACAGAAGCACCAGATCATCAGCAAACAGTAGACATTTGACTTTAGATTCTAGTAGGGTGAGGCCCGGTGCGGCAGACTGTTCTAGTGCCCCAATTCGTTGATATACATGTTAAAGAGGGTGTGGCTTAAGCTGCATCCCTGTCTCACCCCATGGCCTTTTGGAAATAAATGTTTTTCCCAATTTTAACCACGCACTTGTTGTTTGTGTACATGGATTTTATTATGTTTTATGTTTTTCCCCCAATACCACTTTCTATCAGTTTGTATAGCAGACCCTCATGCCAAATTGAGTCAACAGCTTTTTGAAATCAACAAATGAGAGGATTTTGCTTTTGTTTTTTTTGTTTGTCAATTAGGGTGTGCAGGGTGAATACGTGGTCTGTCGTATGGTAATTTGGTAAAAAGCCAATTTGACATTTGCTGAGTACATTGTTTTCACTGAGGAAATGTACGAGTCTCTCTACAAAGTACATAGGACTTTTAAGCAGAGAGAAGACACTCTCTCACCACACTCAGCTCTCTCTGGCCCCCCTGGCTTCCCTTTCTGATGTTCAATTATGCTCTAATATTTCACTGGTGCCCAGCTCAGGGGAAGTAAAAACATTTTACAGCTTCATTTTATGACACAGCCTTTTAAATATGTGAAGAAGGGGGGAGAGGAGAGAGAAGGAGGGGTGTCATCCATATTGTGAGACCTGGAACAGAAAGTCACGGGATACAAGATTTTAGACAGCCCCAGCAGGTCAGGCCAGGCCCACTGTCGGCTGACACACCATCTGTGACTGCTCGAAAAAATTGAATGACAGATTTAGAGTGTTTTTATTAATGGCCCGACAAAGCAGGAACGGCATGCCGCTGGAGGCTTGTGAGGGTAGAGGGGGGCAGTGATGTCAGCCATGCCAGTTTGTCCCAGTGATTGATCACACATTTTGTCTCCTCAGCTCAGAGGAGAGATGATCCCTGATTATGCTAGTAAACAAGGGGCACATCTGGTGAATGAGTGAACGTAGCAGTATGGCAGACATACTGTGTGTGTGTGTGTGTGTGTGTGTGTGTGTGTGTGTGTGTGTGTGTGTGTGTGTGTGTGTGTGTATGAGTGTGTGTGCCAGGGCTCCACATTACTAGGGTAGAGAGGCTGACAACTTGTGTGTGTGTGGTAGAGGCTGACATTATCAGACTACTGTTTAACATGCAGGTGTCAGTGTCTTCTACTCCCCCCTGAGTCATGTGCAGGGGAGAGGCAGGCAGGCAGAGGCTGGTGCTATTTATAATGGCACTTCACACAGCTGTCAGTATCCATCTCCTCAGTGACATGCAGAGTCACGACTCGCAGGCGAAGGCCCCTTTCAGAGCCTGACGAGGCAGCGAGTGCTAATGCAGCTCTTTGTCTACAATTAGATCAGCACGGTTGCCTCTTCTTCTCTCTCTCTCTCTCTCTCTCTCTACTGTACCTCTGTCTCTCTCTCTGTCTCTCTCTCTCTCTTCCTCTACTGTACCTCTCTCTCTTTCTCTCTCTCTCTACTGTACCTCTCTCTTTCTCTCTCTCTCTCTCTCTCTCTCTACTGTACCTCTGTCTCTCTCTCTCTCTCTCTCTCTCTACTGTACCTCTTTCTTTCTTTCTTCCCCCCCAACATACCTAGATACAGGCAGAGGGAAATATCGCCCACACACATAGAGAAATACAGAGATGTGGGTGCATTCGTAAAGTATTCAGACCCCTGGACTTTTTCAACATTTTGTCAATCTACACACAATACCCTAAACTTTTTTATTTTTGCACATAAAAAAAAAACTGGCAGCGATTACATCCTCGAGTCTTCTTGGGTATTACCCTGCAAGCTTGGCACACCTGTATTTGTGGAGTTTCTCCCATTCTTCTCTGCAGATCCTCTCAAGCTCTTTCAGGTTGGATGGGGAGCGTCTCTGCACATCTATTTTCAGGTCTTTCCACAGATGTTCGATTGGGTTCAAGTCCGGACTTTGGCTGGGCCACTCAAGGACATTCAGAGACTTGTCCCGAAGCCACTACTACGTTGTCTTGGCAGTGTGCTTAGTGTTGTTGTCCTGTTGGAAGGTGAACCTTCACCCTGGTCAGAGGACCCGAGCGCTCCGGAGCATCAAGGAACTCTCTGTACTTTGCTTTGTTCATCTTTCCCTCAATCCTGGCTAGTCTCCCAGTCCCTGACACTGAACAACATCCCCACAGCATGATGCTGCCACCATCATGCTTTAACTTAGGGATGGTGCCAGGTTTCCTCCAGATGTGATGCTTGACATTCAGGCCAAAGAGTTCAATCTTGGTTTCATCAGACCAGAGAATCTTGTTTATCATGGTCTGAGAGTCCTTTAGGTGCCTTTTGGCAAACTCCGAGCAGGCTGTCACGTGCCTTTTATTGAGGAGTGGCTTCGGTCTGGCCACTCTACCATGAAGGCTTGATTGGTGGAGTGCTGCAGAGATGGTTGTCCTTCTGGAAAGTTCTCTGGAGCTCTGTCCGAGTGATATTGAAAAAGTCAAGGGGTATGAATACTTTTTGAATGTACTGTATGTATAGGTGTGAATAGTAGTATTATAAACTGCGGGTTTAAGCACTGAATGCTGATTGGCTGACTAGCCGTGGTATATCAGACCATATACCACGGGTATGACTAATTACATTTTGTAACTAGTTTATAATACCAATGAAGCACCTCAGGGGTTTGTGGTATATGGCCAATATACCATGGCTAAGGTCTTTATCCAGGCACTCTGCGTTGTGTTGTGCACAAGAACAGCCCTTAGCCGTGGTATATTGGCCATATATCACCCCCTTCTCGTGCCTTATTGCTTAAATATACTCTCGTTCACAGAAGCAGACATATTGTATACACACACAGGCTCAGATACTACACATTACACACAGGCTCAGATACTACACTTTACACACAGGCTCAGATACTACACATTACACACAGGCTCAGATACTACACATTACACACAGGCTTAGATACAACACTTTACACACAGGCTCAGATACTACACTTTACACACAGGCTCAGATACTACACATTACACACAGGCTCAGATACTACACATTACACACAGGCTCAGATACTACACTTTACACACAGGCTCAGATACTACACTTTACACACAGGCTCAGATACTACACTTTACACACAGGCTCAGATACTACACTTTACACACAGGCTCAGATACTACACAGGCTTTACACACAGGCTACACACAGGCAGATACACACAGGCTCAGATTTACACACAGGCTCAGATACTACACTTTACACACAGGCTCAGATACTACACTTTACACACAGGCAGATACTACATTTACACACAGGCTCAGATTACACTTTACACACAGGCTCAGATACTACACATTACACACAGGCTCAGATACTACACTTTACACACAGGCTCAGATACTACACTTTACACACAGGCAGATACTACATACAACAGGCTCAGATTACACTTTACACACAGGCTCAGATACTACACTTTACACACAGGCTCAGATACTACACTTTACACACAGGCTTAGATACAACACTTTACACACAGGCTCAGATACTACTACATTACACACAGGGATACTACACTTTACACACAGGCTCAGATACAACACTTTACACACAGGCTCAGATACTACACTTTACACACAGGCTCAGATACTACACTTTACACACAGGCTCAGATACTACACATTACACACAGGCTTAGATACAACACTTTACACACAGGCTCAGATACTACACTTTACACACAGGCTCAGATACTACACATTACACACAGGCTCAGATACATTACACTTTACACACAGGCTCAGATACTACACTTTACACACAGGCTCAGATACTACACTTTACACACAGGCTCAGATACTACACTTTACACACAGGCTCAGATACTACACTTTACACACAGGCTCAGATACTACACTTTACACACAGGCTCAGATACTACACTTTACACACAGGCTCAGATACTACACTTTACACACAGGCTCAGATACTACACTTTACACACAGGCTCAGATACTACACTTTACACACAGGCTCAGATACTACACTTTACATACAGGCTCAGATACTACACTTTACACACAGGCTCAGATACTACACTTTACACACAGGCTCAGATACTACACTTTACACACAGGCTCAGATACTACACATTACACACAGGCTCAGATACTACACATTACACACAGGCTTAGATACTACACATTACACACAGGCTTAGATACTACACATTACACACAGGCTTAGATACTACACATTACACACAGGCTTAGATACTACACATTACACACAGGCTTAGATACTACACATTACACACAGGCTCAGATACTACACTTTACACACAGGCTCAGATACTACACTTTACACACAGGCTCAGATACTACACATTACACACAGGCTTAGATACTACACATTACACACAGGCTTAGATACTACACATTACACACAGGCTTAGATACTACACATTACACACAGGCTTAGATACTACACATTACACACAGGCTTAGATACTACACATTACACACAGGCTTAGATACTACACATTACACATGGGTGAACATAGTGTCTCTCTCACACATACACACACACACACACATATTTTATTAACCCTGTATGTTTTGTCAGACCTGTTCAGGCAGGTGTCTGGTCCAGGGGGTCTGACAGACCAGCGTTACCTCACTATGCTGCTCTATGAAGCCATCCAGATCCCGCGACAGCTGGGAGAGGTGGCCGCCTTCGGGGGGAGCAATGTGGAGCCCAGTGTACGCAGCTGCTTCCGTATGGTGAGATCACACACACAGACACACACAGACACGCGCAGGCCGCAAACACATACATACACACACGCACGCACGCAATTTCTCAAGCAAGAATTTTGCTAGGACTGTCTGGGAGTGGTCTGAGTGAGCTGTTTTTGGCAAAGAGGTTTTAAATTCTCTTTTTCATGGTGATGTCACCAGGCAGGCCAAAACTCCATCCCACCAAAACAGGCTGAAATATCAGGCAGTCTTCAAACAGATCTTAAAAAGGCATTATCATAATTTTCACAATTTCACAGTGTTTTGGTCTCCTGAGTGGCGCAGCGGTCTAAGACACTGTATCCCAGTGCTAGATGTGTCACTACAGACCCTGGTACGATTCCAGGCTGTATCACAACCGGTTGTGATTGGGAGTCCCTTTTGAGGGGCACATTTGGCCCAGCATCGTCTGGGTGGGGTTTGGCCGCGGTAGGGTTTGGCCGCGGTTGGCCTTCATTGTAAATTAAAATTTATTCTTAACTGACTTTCCACAGTATATATGGAAATATATATAAAACACAGTCAAGTCTAGTTTTTGATGCCACTTGGCCTTTAAGCATCATAAATGTGCTTACAATGCACTATGTTGGGGTCATTGATCGTAGGTGTTACTGATAAAAATAGTTTATTCTGAGTGAAATCCTGTGTGAACCAATGTGGTCTGTGGAAAATGATTTACATTTTTTATTTTGTGAAACCAATCTGGTTTAACATACTGTTGTTGGAACAATATGGAATCTATGGGCATAACATCATTTCAAAGTGTTGCAGATGGAGACATGGAAGAACTGAGGGCATTGTCATTTCCACTCTCATACATGGGGGATCAGCTTTTTTGAAATCCCGCCTCATGGCATTTAGCTCAGTAGAGAAATGCATTTTTAAAGCAGTCCCTTTAATGGTAGAGTTGGAACGAGTAGGTAGTAGGTTTTTGGGCGGTGGCTTTTTAAAACCTTTCTAAAAAATTAAAAAATCTTCACTTTTTTACAGCCGACCCGTAATTAAATGTCGCTCGATTCCTGTCCATGCTCCTGATATCAGCCACAGGGGATTAAAACCCTGTCTGTCAACTCTATTTGCTGTATGTCATGTATTTTATGAGCAGATTTTATTATCAGTGTAGTTCCAATCAGAAGTGCCCAGATAAACAATTTATCACGTTGGCATGGCAGTGAAGTCAAAGTGAGGGAATGACACGCGCTAGCACGTTCTGTGGGTGTAGGTTGTAGGGCGTAGTGTAGAGGTGTAGGGGAGTCATTCATGACAGAGGGGCAGAAGGGTTTGGCTCTACATAGAGGATGGCGGGATCTGAGGGAGGGAGTTACACTATAGTAGACATTCTGTGCTGTGGCCCTCCGTGGTCTGTATGTATAGAGACCAGTCTGTTGTACTCAGGCCATGGAGAGTGTACGTTGTGTGTGTGTTTTGGTTGTTGTTGCTTGGTGTAGTCAGTGGGTCCAGTTCTACTAGTTATTGATACTGTAGACAGTCAGTGGGTCCAGTTCTACTAGTTATTGATACTGTAGACAGTCAGTGGGTCCAGTTCTACTAGCTATTGATACTGTAGACAGTCAGTGGGTCCAGTTCTACTAGTTATTGATACTGTAGACAGTCAGTGGGTCCAGTTCTACTAGTTATTGATACTGTAGACAGTCAGTGGGTCCAGTTCTACTAGTTATTGATACTGTAGACAGTCAGTGGGTCCAGTTCTACTAGTTATTGATACTGTAGACAGTCAGTGGGTCCAGTTCTACTAGTTATTGATACTGTAGACAGTCAGTGGGTCCAGTTCTACTAGTTATTGATACTGTAGACAGTCAGTGGGTCCAGTTCTACTAGTTATTGATACTGTAGACAGTCAGTGGGTCCAGTTCTACTAGTTATTGATACTGTAGACAGTCAGTGGGTCCAGTTCTACTAGTTATTGATACTGTAGACAGTCAGTGGGTCCAGTTCTACTAGCTATTGATACTGTAGACAGTCAGTGGGTCCAGTTCTACTAGCTAGGATAGTCTCATGGAGAGGAGAGGAGAGTTGAAAGAGTAGAGGAGAGGAGACGGTAGAGGAGAGGGTAGAGGGGAGGAGAGAGTAGAGGGGAGGAGAGTTGAGGAGAGAGTAGAGGGGAGGAGAGGGTTGAGGAGAGGAGAGGGTTGAGGAGAGGAGAGGGTTGAGGAGAGGAGAGAGGAGAGGGTTGAGGAGAGTTGAGGAGAGCAGGGCAGAGAAAAGCCGAGGAGCCGAGGAGCCTTGTTCCCCTAGAGACCTCACTCCATAACACGTACACACACATATGTTAATTACCCTGCTTTGGCATAGTCGAGACGAGGCTCCAGGGAAATCAACCTTTTAATGCATCTCTGATGCACACTTAATGAGAATTTAGCACATTATGGATTTTCTGCGCTTGGCGAGGCTGTCCTTTATTCACCTGACTTCCTGTTATCCCGTTTATCTGCTGTCTCTCTAACACAGGAATTGCTTTGGAGCATTAGAACATTAACAGGTACTCACGGCCCTCACGCAAGTCACCCCTCTCTCTGGCCGCTATCAACCTCCTGTTTATGTATTTGTGCTTTTAACAGAGTTCTTCCAGGGGAACTTTAATGGAATATGTAATTACCTAGTAATACGTGCCCTATGGAACTGCAGGTAGTTTGATGAAGTGGTACTGTTTGGTAAATTGTTCTGCATAACTGTAATGGATAGTAGCATTTTACAGACAATCAAGCAGGAGACAAGTACAAGATACTCAGGTAAAATGTTTCCTATGTTCTTCCTCCCGTAGGCCCCAGGGAAGCCAGCCATCGAGGTATCTCATTTCCTGGAGTGGATGAGCCTGGAGCCCCAGTCTGTAGTGTGGCTGGCTGTTCTACAGCGTGTGGCAGTGGCCGAGTCCGCCAAGCACCAGGCCAAGTGTTACATCTGTAAACAGTGCCCCATCAAGGGATTCAGGCAGGTCTATTGTACCTCTATCAGAGATGAGGAAAGGTGGATGTGTGACACACACACACACGCACACACAGGATAGAGCAATTCATGTGGCTTCTCTAATGTTACTGACTGTGATATGATCGTCCATTCTACCGATCTGTCCTGACAGGTACCGCAGTCTGAAACAATTCAACGTGGACATCTGCCAGATGTGCTTCCTCACGGGACGCACCACCAAGGGAAAGAAGCAGCTCCAATATCCCATCATGGAGTACTACACCCCAGTAAGAAAGAGTACTACACCCCAGTAAGAAAGAGTACTACACCCCAGTAAGAAAGAGTACTACACCCCAGTAAGAAAGAGTACTACACCCCAGTAAGAAAGAGTACTACACCCCAGTAAGAAAGAGTACTGCACCCCAGTAAGAAAGAGTACTGCACCCCAGTAAGAAAGAGTACTGCACCCCAGTAAGAAAGAGTACTGCACCCCAGTAAGAAAGAGTACTGCACCCCAGTAAGAAAGAGTACTGCACCCCAGTAAGAAAGAGTACTACACCCCAGTAAGAAAGAGTACTACACCCAGGCTGCCACCTGCATGTCACCCTATTAAAGGTCAAAAGTAGTGCACTATGTAAGGAATAGGGTGCCATTTCAGACACAGCCCGCACTATAACCTACACTTTTCTCTTCAAGAGGCAATCTGCAGTTTAAACAATAACAAAGTGGCCACCCCTCCACTGTTTCGGTCGACAGCTGAGGGTTGTGGCTGGAGATATGTAACCACTCTCAAATGCATAGACAGAGCTATGGATGCAAGAACTGACCGTCGGTGATATCAAAATGATAGTTTTAAAATGACACACTGGTTTCCTTACCCTGTAAGTATTCAAGTCATGGGACCGATATTAGCATTTTTCACACATGTCCAAATCATACGAAAGTATCTCAAATTGCTTGTGAACCTCAACAAAGTCACTTATAGATGTTTTGAACATGATGCGAGAAATTTTTTTGTATCGGTCCCATGTCTTGAATGGGATTTGTGCCACAAATGCTAGTACATTAGCATGTGGAAACAGTCCCAAGGGGACTGAACCAAATCATTGATTGCTGTCATACCTTGACTGCTTACAGGGTGAAGTAACCCATATGTCATTTAGTCATTTGGGTGTACTATCTCTTTAACCACGTTTTGAGGCTATACATCGTTGGCATACAATGACATTGTTTACGAACAGTGAAGAAAGACATGTTCATAATGTGGGTTGTGATAGGGTTAGACAGCTAACTAAGCCCATAAGGCTTCAAAAATCAATGGGCATATATAATTAATTTAACAGTCCAAAAATGGATATAGCATTTGTAGATTGCCCCTTTAAGAGAGTACACAAAGAGGAGGCCACACTCGCACACTACTTCAGCTCCAGTCAATGGAGGCTGGGAGATATGGCAGAGAGATCTCCAAATAATTTCTCCCAGGGCAGTATGTCAACCAGGGGAAGGTTGAAGTGGAGCTGAGCTGGAGCTTTTCACCTGAGTTTTGACTCCTATACTGCTGGGTTGTATGATGGAGTGGATGTGGGTAGTCAGGTCCGAGGGAGACAGAGTACTGCATTAGCCGCAGGGCACCTATCACAAAGTTTAGTTCAACACAAGGTGCGTGTGAGTGCGCGGGTGCGCGTGTGTGTCTGTGTGTGCATGCATGCGTGTGTGTGTGTGTCTGGGTGCATGTGTGCACAAGTGTGTGTGTGCGTCCCTGCGTGCATGCATGTGCAGTATGGAGAATTCTAAAGTGGTTCACTTTGTCTTCCTGTCCTCCCACTGCCCCTAACCTCCCCATCCCACTCTTCTCCACCCCCACCCCTCATCCCCCTCTCCTCTATCCCCCCATCTGCCTCTCCTCTCCTCTATCCCCCATCCGCCTCTCCTCTCCTCTATCCCCCCATCCTCCTCTCCTCTCCCCATCCCCTTCTCCTCCATTCCCCCTCATCCCCCTGTCCTCTCCTCCATCCCCCTCATCCCCGTCTCCTCTCCTCCATCCCCCTCTCCTCTTCTCTCCTCTTCTCCATTCCACCCCCACCCCTCATCCCCTCTCCTCTCCTCTCCTCCATCCCCCTCTCCCCCTCTCCTCTTCTCTCCTCTTCTCCATTCCACCCCCACCCCTCATCCCCCTCTCCTCTCCTCCATCCCCCTCTCCTCTTCTCTCCTCTTCTCCACCCCCACCCCTCATCCCCCTCTCCTCTTCTCCACCCCTCATCCCCTCTCCTCTTCTCCACCCCTCATCCCCTTCTCCTCTCCTCCACCCCCACCCCTCATCCCCCTCTCCTCTTCTCCACCCCTCATCCCCTTCTCCTCTCCTCCACCCCGGTCCCTTCATGTAAACCATGTGTCAGACCACCTCAGGAGAGAAGATGCGGGACTTTGCCAAGACGCTGAAGAACAAGTTCCGGTCGAAGCAGTACTTCAGTAAGCACCCTCAGCGGGGTTACCTGCCTGTCCAGTCGGTGCTGGAGGCCGAGAGCTCTGACACGTGAGTCATACCCCTATAGACACAGACGGCTAGACAGACTGGCACCGAGAAGACAGGAAAATAGCTTGTAAAAATAGCCATTGACTTTATTTGTTGAGAGGGAGATTGCTTGTGTATGAAGTGTTATATTAAAAGATGTTGAGGGGAGAGAAGACTTGGGACATGGAGGGTAGTTGGTTGTACATGATGTGGATTTAAGAAGTTTGTAAAAAGTATACACACAGTGTTGAATCAACACTGAATCAGGACTGAAGGGTTCAATCTGTGGAGAACCTTCCAGAAGGACAACCATCTCTGCAGCACTACACCAATCAGGCCTTTATGGTAGAGTGCCCAGACAGAAGCCGATCCTCAGTAAAAGGCACATTACAGCACGCTTGGAGTTTGCCAAAAGGCATATAAAGGACTCTCAGACCATGAGAAACAAGATTCTCTGGTCTGATAAAACCAAGATTGAACTCTTTGGCCTGAATTCCAAGTGTCACGTCTTGAGGAAACCTGGCACCATCCCTATAGGGAAGCATGGTGGTGGCAACATCATGCTGTGGGAAAGTTTTTCAGAGGCAGGGACTGGGAGACTAGTCAAGATTAAGGGAACGATGAACGGAGCAAAGTACAGAGAGGTCCTTGATGAAAACCTGATCCAGAGTGCTCAGGACCTTCCAATAGGACCAAGGTTCACCATCTAACAGGACAACGACCCTAAACACACAGCCAAGACAACGCAGGAGTGGCTTCAGGACAAGTCTCTGAATGTCCTCGAGTGGAGAATGTGTCTATGTGTGCATGTGTGTGTATGTGGACTTGAACCCAATCAAACATCTCTGGAGACACCTGAAAATAGCTGTGCAGCGACGCTCCCCATCTAACCTGACACAGCTTGAGGTGATCTGCAGAGAAGAATGGGAGAAACTCCCCAAACACAGGAGTACCAAGCTTGTACCATCATACCCAAGAAGACTCAACTGCCAAAGATACTTCAACAAAGTACTGATTAAAGGGTCTGAATACTTATGTAAATGTGATATTTCTGTTTTTTATTTTTAATACATTTGCAGAAATAAATCAACTGTTTTTTGCTTTGTAATTATTGGGGATTGTGTGTAGATTGATGAAGAAAAAAACAATATAATCAATTTTAGATGATTTTGTTATTGGTATTTTATTAGGATACCCATTAGCTGTTGTAAAAGCAGCAGCTAGTCAGCCTGGGGTCCACACAGAACATGAAACATAATACAGAACATCATTAGACAAGAACAGCTCAAGAACAGAACTACATGTATTTCTTTTAAAGGCACGCACAGCCTACATATCAATGCATACGCACAAACCATCTACGTCAAATAGGGGAGAGGCCTTGTGCTGCAAGGTGTTGCTTTATCTGTTTTTTGAAACCAGGTTTGCTGTTTATTTGAGCAATATGAGATGGAAGAATAAGGCTGTAACCTGACAAAATGTGGGAAAAAGTCAAGGGGTCTGAATACTTTCTGAATGCACTGTACGTGGGTCCACACTTTTCAGAGTTAAATTAACAGTTTGCTTAGTGTAAAGACTTATTTGCATATTTCCCAGTGTGCCTTGTCTTTCGAGTGAATTGTAAAGTTATCACCTATGACTGCATTTGTTAGTGACGAAGACATGGTTGCATTAATTCATTTTCAGTCATGTGGTCTTCACCAAGTGCGATCTAAGCAAATATGTTATCATTCAATTAGATTAAATAATTCAATTCTTTAAGACAATACAATACAGATTTCATAAGACCTTCTTTTGAGGGCTGAGTAATTTTACCTCAATACATTGGTTTGAAACTCCTGGTTTAAAGGCCACATCTGGCTTGCAAGTCACACACACACACACACACACCAACACACACCCTAGGGAGTACCAGTAATATAGGTATTAATGATGTTTTTCTGTGTTTGACCAGGCCGTGCTCCTCTCCCAAGCTACCCCATGCAGACACACACAGCAGAATCGAGCACTTTGCTAGCAGGTAGGGTGTTATATACACACACACACACACACACACCAAAAATAATGACCCCCCCCCGTCTTTCCTTACCTAACTCTGCTTACTCCAGATCTTCCCTCCTTCCTTTCTCCTGGCACTCCCCAGTTCTCTCTCCACAAGTTGATTGAGATATCCATCTTGGTCTGACCTTCGACCTGAGTGGAGACTGTTGTGCCTTGCGGGTATCCTCTCTCTCCCTTTCCTTCTTTCTTCGTTTCTTTCTTTCTCTCACTCTAGCTCTCGCTCATTCACTCACACACACTGAAAAGGGCATGAGCACCGTGTGTTTGGTCTGGGGTGAGCAGGGGTCTCCTGGTTGTGGATGCCCGGCGGCATGGTAGGGCAGTGTTGCACTCCGCTGGCTCCATTGGTCACCTGGAGGATGCGAAGGCGGATCAGCAGTCTGTCTGACAGGGTTACAGAGAGGGCACAGCCAGGGCATGGAAGAGGGGTCCCTCACCCAGGGGAAGTCATGCCCACAGCAGAGCAGGACATAGATCACTGCAGAAAGAGAGAGAGCAAGAGAGAGACAGGACACAGATCACCTTCTTGTGTGTGTGTGTTGTATGTGAGAGTGCTCCTTACCTGAGGCAGCAGTGCTCCACACCAAATCAAATCAAAAGCAAATCAAATGAAATGTATTTGTCACATACACATGGTTAGCAGATGTTAATGCGAGTGTAGCGAAATGCTTGTGCTTCTAGTTCCGACAATGCAGTAATAACCAACGAGTAATCTAACAATTCCAAAACTACTACCTTATACACACAAGTGTAAAGGGATAAAGAATATGTACATAAAGATATATGAATGAGTGATGGTACAGAGCGGCATAGGCTAGATGGTATCGAGTACAGTATATACATATGAGATGAGTATGTAAACAAAGTGGCATAGTTTAAAGTGGCTAGTGATACATGTATCACATAAAGATGCAGTAGATGATATAGAGTACAGTATATACGTATACATATGAGATAAATAATGTAGGGTATGTAAACATTATATTAAGTAGCATTGTTTAAAGTGGCTAGTGATGTATTTTCCATCAATTCCCATTATTAAAGTGGCTGGAGTTGAGTCAGTGTGTTGGCAGCAGCCACTCAATGTTAGTGGTGGCTGTTTAACAGTCTGATGGCCTTGCCACTATTCAAGACAGAGGAGACACACACCAACAGAGGCAGGATATCTTCTATTCTCTCTCTCCAAATTTGTTCCCTTTCAGTCTTTTTCACTGTTTAGTTAAGTCATTGTTGTCACTCTTTTCTCTCCCACTCGTTCAAATTCATTATTTCCATTGACTTGTTTTAATTGCTTCTGTTCCAAAGTCCCCTCACGTTTATTAGTCTTCTCCTGCCAATTAGAATCATTTATTTGGCACAACTCCTTGGCTCAAGCTGAAGACCCACAAAACTTCCCTGATAGATAAACAGAAATTGAGAAATGGGCAGGGAGCAGTGCAATTTGCTTAAGTGAGATATGCTTATGTGTCTTAATTTGTTGGCTTGCAGATTTGCCAAAGAAGTCTCAGTGTTCCTGAAATTGTTGTTAAGACAGAGATGATGTTGTATATTTGTAGCTTTATGCAGGCTTTACAGTTTCTATCTCTTTTTATGTACTTTGTGTAGTGTGCCATCTTACAGTTCTTAAACATCTTGAGCTCCTCACAAGTCTATCAACCATAGAGGACTCTGAACTGGATTCTGAAAGCCTAACAGAGGACAGTTTAACTTCAACTATATTCCAACATGATCTGAGAGCTCGCTAAATGAGATAAAGCTGATTATTTTAATAATGTACATTGCACAGATGCCATTCAATCTGTACTTTGCTTCATGCAAAATTGACTCCAGTATACACACTCTCTTGCTCTCTCTCTCTCTCTCTCTCTCGCTTCCTCTCGCTCTCTCTCTCTCTCGCTTCCTCTCGCTCTCTCTCCCTCTTGAAAAACACATCAAATGAGAGACTATATATATTTATTCACATAGTACTGCAAACGCCTGGCTGTCAGAACCATGCCAGGCAACTACGTACATTAAAAGGTCCCTGAGGCTGACATCACAGCAGAAGAACAGAGTGTCTGTCTCTACTCAGTCATATGAGGGTGTGTACATGTTAATCCAGTGTAAGAATATGATGTCCCAGAGGAGGATTGTGGGTATTTGATGTTTTGGGTTGGATCCAGATTTGCTGGTGTGTCACACACCAAGGTGCTAGTGGAGAGCTCTCCTTTTGTCATTAGTACAGACTCGGTCGGGAGGGAGGGAAAGAGAAAGCTCAAGGTGCTATCTAGAACCTAAAAGGGTTATTCTGCTGTCCTCATAACATAACCCTTTTAAGATCCCTTTTTGGTTCCAGGAAGAACCCTTTTGGGTTCCAAGTAGAACCCTTTCCAAAGAGGGCTCTACATGGAACCCAAAAGGGTTATACCTGGAACAAAAAAGGGTTGTACTTAGAACCAAAAAGGGTTATACCTGGAACCAAAAAGGGTTATACCTGGAACAAAAAAGGGTTGCACTTACAACCAAAAAGGGTTATACCTGGAACCAAAAAGGGTTATACCTGGAACCAAAAAGGGTTATACCTGGAACCAAAAAGGGTTGTACCTGGAACCAAAAAGGGTTGTACCTGGAACCAAAAAGGGTTGTACCTAGAACCAAAAGTAACCTTTTTTCTGAGAGTGTGGGACTCATAGGAATTAACTCACAACTTCCCACATCATCAATACTGTCCTGAGGACAGGGGTCAAGTCTACAGCTCTCACATAGAATACTGGGGTGAGGCTCCCTCTCCTCTCTACCCTGCCTTCCGGTCCTGTAACAACCATTTGATTAATGGCCTAACTGATTGAATTAAGGGGACAGATCTGGCCACAGTGAGAGTGGTTAAATTAATGTCTGTTAGCCATAGGGCCAAGGTCTGGCCACGGTCAGAGTGGATGGATGAAGGGCCAGGTCTGGCCACGGTCAGAGTGGATGGATAAAGGGCCAGGTCTGGCCACGGTCAGAGTGGATGGATAAAGGGCCAGGTCTGGCCACGGTCAGAGTGGATGGATAAAGGGCCAGGTCTGGCCACGGTCAGAGTGGATGGATAAAGGGCCAGGTCTGGTCACAGTGAGAGTGGATGGATAATGGGCCAGGTCTGGCCACGGTCAGAGTGGATGGATAAAGGGCCAGGTCTGGCCACGGTTAGAGTGGATGGATAATGGGCCAGGCCTGGTCACAGTTAGAGTGGATGGATAATGGGCCAGGCCTGGCCACAGTTAGTGGATGGATAATGGGCCAGGTCGGGCCCTGTACTCTCTATGGGCCTTGGTGGGAGGGGCCATGATCATGAGAGTGGGTGGCCTGTACTCTCTATGGGCCTTGGTGGGAGGGGTCATAATGATGAGAGTGGGAGCCTGTACTCTCTATGGGCCTTGGTGGGAGGGGCCATGATGATGAGAGTGGGTGGCCTGTACTCTCTATGGGCCTTGTTGGGAGTGGCCATAATGATGTCATATGGATCTCTCTTCATCACTCCATCCTCATCCCTCTTTTCTCTCCCTCCATCCATCAATCCATATGTTTTTTTGGTTGTGTGTGTGTGTGCTGTGGGGGGCCTGGAGCTTGAGTAGCATGAGACACATTTCATTAGTGTCTCTGGCAGAGGTTGTACATGGCTGGTGGTTCCAACACAGTATCCTGGCAGCTCCCTCAGAAGGCCGTTCCCACTGCTGAGAGAGTGAGGTGTCGCTAAAAGCTAAGTTCTGCCTAGTCAGCTGCGAGATCAAATTCCTGTACATGCAAATGTATTTGGTGAATTAAGCTGATTCTGGTAATAGGGGAGGAGTATAACGGCACAGATGGTGGATAAATAGTTCGCTCTGCACATTTACCATTGGAGAAAAATGGTCAGTTATGGTTTACTTAAATGGGTGTCTTCCCCCATAAGCACAAATGGAATAGCAGCTGGGTTTGGTGTACTTAGTTCATTGACTTTCATTAAACCCGAAGAAAAAAAAAACAGCGATTGGGGTGTCTCGCTCCCTCTTCTGTCTCTGATAACAGTCTGTAGCAGTGTGGTAGCTGTCCATGGTGCTTATCTGCCAAACTTCTCAAGTACACTGTAAGGCAGAAGAAAGAGAAGTGCAGTGGGGTAGCTGTCCATGGTGCTTATCTGCCAAACTTCTCAACTACACTGTAAGGCAGTAGAAACAGAAGTGCAGTGGGGTAGCTGTCCATGGCACTGAAAAACAACAGTCACTGCTGCAGGGCTGAAAACCTAGACTCGCTGTCCTTGGTCCTGAAACACTGCAATACAGTACTGTACTGAATAGCTCTTCTTGGAATGAAACCCCCTCTTCTTTCTAAAATAAATTAAATCTGTCAATCTGTTGCTCTTGACCTCTTTTTACTAGAGTATGCCAGCAGCATACCACCCTGCATACCACTGCTGGCTTGCTTCTGAAGCTAAGCAGGGTTGGTTCTGGTCAGTTCCTGAATGGGAGACCAGATGCTGCTGGAAGTCGTGTTGGAGGGCCAGTAGGAGGCACTCTTTCCTCTGGTCTAAAGAAATATCCCAATGCCCCAGGGCATTGCCCTGTGTCGGGTGCTGTCTATCGGATGGGACGTTAAATGGGTGTCCTGACTCTCGGAGGTCATTAAAGATCCCATGGCAGAGAGTAGGGGTGTTAACCCCGGTGTCCTGGCTAAATTCCCAATCTGGCCCTCAAACCATCACAGTCACCTAATAATCCCCAGTTTACAATTGGCTCATTCATCCCCCTCCTCTCCCGTGTAACTATTCCCCAGGTCGTTGCTGCAAATGAGAATGTGTTCTCAGTCAACTTACCTTGTAAAACAACAGATAAATAAATAAGAGTACCTACCTATTTTCTCTGTGTGTGTGTGTTTTCCTGTTGTCCAGGTTGGCGGAAATGGAGAACCAGAATTGTTCCTTCTTCACAGATAGCCTGTCGCCTGATGAGAGTCTGTGAGTACACTCCCACTTCCCCCACACACTGAACCCTTTCATTTCAGCCAAGTGTTTATGTATACCCTGAGTGTGCACACACACACATTCAGGGAAGGCTGGTCAGTCACATAAAATAATCACCAAGTTTATGAAAGGACCCATGGCTGAGGCCGTGCACACACTCCCCCTTCATCATAAAAGACCAAATACAAAGGGCTGCTGCACGGGAGAGAGGGAGGCCCATTGAAATACTACAGAACATGATGTTAAGAGCCAGAGGCTGGCTGAGCGAAAAGGAGGGGAGAGGGGGAGTAGCTTTGATGTGAATGGTGGAGTCAATAAGGTGAGCCCCTCACTAAGGAATCATATAAACTGACTGGACACAGGTGTTGGCCCTGATCAAAGGCTTTGGCTGAGACAGAGATTGTTTTGGGGGTGAGGCGTGTGTGTGTGTGCGTGCGTGGGTGTTTTCATTATGAGCACTGCTATAACAAAATGAATTTTTACCACCAAGGTGTAGTGGCCTCCATCAAAGGGTTTACTGTGTGTGTTTTTAGTGTCGAGAGAAAGAGAGCGAGGGTGTGTTTGTGTTTATGTGCGTTGTGTGTGCATAGGTCCACGTCAGTGTGTGTATTCATATCTGTGTATATGTGTGGGTGCATTCATGTCTGTGTGTGTCAGTGTGTGCGTTCATGTCTGTGTATGTGTATGTGTGTGTCTGTATGTGCACGTGTGTATTTGCGAGATAGGGAGGGCATTGGCATGGTGTGTGAAGCTGCCTATTTGATGTGTCAACATGGCTGTTTGTATAGTTGTTCAGTGTGCTGTTTGTCTGCAAGCTATTTGCTCTGTGTGTCTGGTTTATCACTGTGACACTGTGGCTATGTTTGTTCCAAGTGTTTCTGTACTTTGTTCTTGTCAGTAGGGCTACTGCTCTGTCTCCTGTCTTCTGTCTCTGTGTCCTGTCTCTACTGCTGCTCTTTGTGTGTGCTGAGTCCCCTCGTTCTCATGTCACTCTGTTAGCTTGCTGCCCAGTGCTGCAGTATGTCTGGCTATGCTCTGGCGTCATTAGTGTCCTTTATTTCTGCATGCCTGTCTATGTCATGTCTGTCTATGTCATGTCTGTCTATGCGGCCACTTGTTCTCAGAATTGAAGACTGTCTGTGTTTCAGCTGATGTGCTTCTATCCTGCCTGTGCTGCTGTTGCTGTCCATGTGTCTGTTGCTGTCTGTGTGTCTGTGCCATTCTGTGTCAGTACTGCTCCACCATACCAACGTGTCTGTTGCGCTTGTGTCTGTTGCTTCTGCTGTGCTGTCTGTGCTGATGTGCTGCTCTGTCCTGTCCTGTCCTGTGCTGCACTGTCTTGTTTGTGGCTGTACACTGTCCTGTCCTGTGCTGTGGCTATTTGCTGTACTGTGCTGCTGGTGGCAGGGTTGTGGCTCAGTGTGCTGAGTGTCTCCTGTGCTGTGTCATGTGGGGGACTCAGGGATGAAGATCAGTACCTCCTGCGTCACTCCAGCCCCGGTACCCTGGACCAGGACTCCCCCAGCGGACAGCAGATGCTGCTGGCCCACCTGGACTGTCAGGACAAGGACGAGCTGCAGAGAACGCTGGCCCGCCTGGAGAACGAGAACCGGTGAGAAAATAGAGCCCTTTTGGTTTTAGAAATATTTTATCCCAGAACCTTTACAACTATTGGTCTTAGAACCTTTAAGGTATATAACCTTTTTGTCTTAAAACTTTTAGAACATAGAACCATTTGGTCTTAGAACCTTTAAGGTGTAGAACCTTTGTCTTAACTTTTAGAACATAGAACCTGTTGGTCTTGGAACCATTAAGGTGTAGAACTGTTTTGTCTTAGTACCTGTAGGACTTCCAAACTTTAGCTCTTACAACCCTACAGGGTCACTACCATGGCCAGCCTAATCAATTATCCATGCTTCTGACACCCAATGTGAGAACTACACCATCGTTAGGGTGATTGTATAGTGTACAGAGTATACTACTACTGTATGATGCATGAGTGTGATGGGAAAGAAATGGCTTTGGAACACATCAATTGGATCCTCATAGGATTCTGTGTTACTTAAGTACCCTTAAGACCTTGAAGTAAAAGTTGAAATGAGAGAGAATAATGCTTTTCCCATACACTTCATTTGATACCAGAGGCAACTTTAAAAGGTATGATTCATCGGATTTATTCTATTTTGTCTTCTCTACGTGCCCCTGACCTTCGGGCCAACACACACACACACACACACACATTTGTTTGCACTCCGTTTGTCACCAATGAATAATAGGTTAATAAAGCTAGATTAGTAACATATATACACACAGCTGGTGTCTGAAACTTTAACCTAGTTTGGTATTATTTCTGTATTGTTATGATGAGGTATATCCTGTGTGCTCCTCAGTTAGCACTGCAGCTGTCTTCCTTTATTCTGATTGGCTTATAGGACCCCATGTGATATGTCAGAATCTGTAAACAAGTAACAATGGTGTGTGTAGTCATTAGTGTAAGTGAGTGGTTGCGTTCACAGATGTGATAATGCAAACAAACAAAACAACCACACAAAAAAATGGCACAACCAAAATTCAGCAGTGTGTCTGCGTGGAGAGAGTCTCCCCAATGAATGGGGGAATTTATCCCCAGGACACACCCGGGCCCAGGTGTGTCCCATTTTGCTGACGACCCTCCCGTGCCGCCCACCGACATCCTAGTAAGGAGAACAAGAGCAAAGAGAAAGAATTCGGCAGACAGAGTGGAAGGGTCGTCACAAATGTTATAGAGACATAATTCATTTCTGTCTGTACGGAAACAGAATGCCTATGAGCTGTGGTAAACGATGCATGCACAGGATTCGTCTTTATGTAAAACACAAGTTAATCCTGATCAACAGTTCAACTCGAATACGTTTCTGTTTTCATACAGTGTATATGTTCAGAGCGATACATTTTCCTGACTATGTCACTAGTCAGTTCGCATGATCAGCACACAGACAGTGAACATTCGATATAAAACCCACCTGGCTAAACACCTAGGTGCGATTTTAGACTCCGAAATGTGACCAAATCAGTTTTCTTATCAGAATTGTGTATGCGACCAATAAACTTAGATTTTATCATCTACCTAATATTGCCAAAGTGCGTCAGTTTCTCTGCCAGGCCGACACTGAGAGACTAATGCATGTTTTTATTACTACCAGCCTTGGTTACTACGATGGTCTCATGTCTGGTCTTACCAAGAAAAACATTGGACAACAGCCTATTCATTGAGAATGCAGCAGCACCTGTGCTAAATAAGACTGCACACATAACACTTATTTTAAAGTCCCTTCATTGTTTGCCTGTTAGTTTTACAGTTGATTTTAAAATTGCTTTATATATTTTTAAAGCACTATGTGGTCTTTTGCACCTGAACACATGTATCATATGCATTTAGGATATGTGCCCGGTCGGTCCCTTAGATCCTCTGGCACTGGTGTTTGAGATGTTCTAAAACATTTTGTGACGATGCCTTTAGTCAGCCCTGAGTTTTTGGTTGGTGGGACCCTCAGTCATTTAGCAGACATACAGGAGCAAATAGGGTTAAGAGCCTTGCTCAAGATTGTTCACTTAGGGGGCTCAGGGATTTCAACCAGCAACCTTTCGGTTACTAGCCCAACAGTCTTAAGCGCTAGACTACCTGCCACCCATTGTAATTATTCACCTACCTACCTCATGCCTTTTGCACACAATGTATATAGACTCTTTCTTTTCATTTTTTCTACTGTGTTTTTGACTTGTTTATTGTTTACTCCATGTGTAGCTCTGTGTTGTTGTATGTGTCGAACTGCTTTGCTTTATCTTGGCCAGGTCGCAGTTGTAAATGAGAACTTGTTCTCAACTAGCCTACCAAGTTAAATAAAGGTGAAATCAAAATAAAAAAAGTACTCTGGTCGAAAGTAGTGCACTTAATAGTTTGCCACCTCGCTGCAAAATGTTTTAATGGCCTCCTCTTGACAGTGGAAAGAAAATGCTTTGTTTTAAAGTTAATTTCCTGCAATTCTACACATTTTGCCATGGGGCGGCAAGAACTTTGTAAGTTTATAACAAAACAGAACATTTTTGCAGTTTTAAAGCTAATTTCCTGCAGTTCGACACATGTTGTATTGACTTATGCCATGTTAATATGATCTGAGTTTGGAACCACCAAGACTCTTCCTAGAGCTGGCTACCCAGCCAAACTGAGAAATGGGGGGAGAAGGGCCTTGGTCAAAGATGTGACCAAGAACCTGATGGTCACTCTGACAGAGCTCCAGAGTTCCTCTGTGGAGATGGGAAACCTTCCAGAAGGACAACCACCTCTGCAGCACTCCACCAATCAGGCCTTTATGGTAGAGTGGCCAGACGGAAGCCACTCCTCAGTAAAAGGCACATGACAGCCCACTTGAAGTTTGCCAAAAGGCATTTGTCCCAAAGCCACTCCTGCGTTGTCTCAGGACTCTCAGACATGAGACACAACATTCTCTGGTCTGATGAAACCAAGATTGAATTCTTTGGCCTGAATGCCAAGCGTCTTTTGTTTTCATCTGGAGGAAACCCTACGGTGAAGCATGGTGGTGGCAGCATCCTGCTGTTTTGGCAGCATCGTGCTGTTTTTCAGCGGCAGGAACTGAGAGAAGTTAGGATTGAGGGAAAGATGAACGGAGCAAAGTACAGAGAAATCCTTGATGAATGCCTGCTCCAGAGCACTCAGGACCTCAGACTGGGGCGAAGGTTCACCTTCCAACAGGACAACAACCCTAAGCACACAGCCAAGACAATGCAGGAGTGGCTTCGGGACAAGTCTCTGAGTCCTTGAGTGGCCCAGCCAGAGACAAGACTTGAACCCGATAGCTGTGCAGGGACACTCCCCATCCAACCTGACAGGGATTTAGAGGATCTGCAGAGAAGAATGGGAGAAACTCCCCAAATACGGGTGTGCCAAGCTTGTAGTGCCATACCAAAGAAGACTCGAGGCTGTAACCGCTGCCAAAGGTGCTTCAACAAAGTACTGAGTAAAGGGTCTGAATACTCATGTAAATGTGATATTTCTGTATTTTTTTCATTTATACATTTGCACACATTGCTAAAAACCTGTCTTTGCTTTGCCATTATGGGGTATTGTGTGTAGATTGATGAGAAAAAAATTTACTTACTCAATTTTTGAATAAGGCTGTAACGTAACAAAATGTGAAAAAAGTCAAGGGGTCTGAATACTTTCCGAATGCACTGCATGCCAGGAACCGGCCCTGCCTTTAGTCACTGTGATGCTGGCCTTTGGAACAGCCTACCAGAGGATCTGAGGGCCTCAGAAATGGTAGACAATTTGAAGAAAAAGGTGAAGACATACTTTTTTAGCTGCACTTTTACCTACAGTGCTTTAGGTTGTCTTAGCCATAGTGCCATCTTCATTTATTTATACGTCTTTCGCTGTATTCTCATGTTCACTGTTATTTTACTGTTTTACTTTTTGAATTTGTCTCAAAAAAAGGATTCTCGTCTATCTTAAATGTATATTTGTATCGAAAACGTTTTGTGTTATCTTTCGTTCCTTTTATAATTATATTTGTAAATCACTTTGAAATTAATGATCTTTTAGAAATGTGCTATACAGTGGAAATAAAGTCATTGAGTTATACGCACTACGGCGCTCACACCATTTACTATCATAGCCTATTGTGGACAGTGTGTGTATCAGTGAAAACTCCCAGCTCTTTAAAATGCTGTTTGCTGATGTCTCTGTCCTCTCTCCTATTCCCCAGGGTGCTGCAGGGGGAGTGGCGGCGGCTGAAGTGGAGGCATGAGGAGGCGGCGGCGGCGCCCCAGCTGACGGAGGGAGGTGAGGGTGTTCCGGGATCTCCCACGGAGGGCCAGCAGGACGAGGAGCTCCTGGCCGAGGCAAGGGTCCTCCGGCAGCACAAGACTCGCCTGGAGACACGCATGCAGATCCTGGAGGACCACAACAAACAGCTGGAGTCCCAGCTGCACAGGCTACGAGAGTTACTGCTGCAGGTAGGGAAGGAGGAAGGGGAAAGGAAAGTGGAAAGAAAGAGAAGGGAAAGAAAGAAAAAATATGGCTTGGAAAAGAGGCGAAGGGGGTGAGGTAGAGAACAACTATAAGGGCTTAAAACTGCAGGTACAGAGACAGAAAGGGAGGGGAGCTGATGAGAGACTGAGGGAAATACCTACGGTAAGGAGAGAAAGAAAGAGGGGGATAGACTCAAGAGGGATTAAGAAGCAGGGCGATAAAAGGAAGCAAAAAAGGGGAACAAAGAGAATGGCTGGACTGAGAGAAAATAGGACACTGCTGTAGGAGAATATGAATGTGTGAATGGGGAATAGAGAGAGGGAGAGGAAGAAATGGAAAGATCATTGGTACTGCTGCAGTAGAGGGAGAGCGAGAAAGAGAGACAGAAAGGCATTTCCTCAGGTGAAAAGACTTGGAAATTGGGGATAGAGAGAGGAGATTGAAAGAGAGACTGGAGAGATGGTTCATTTAGTGGAAAGAGGGGAATGGGATTGGGAACAGCGGGACTGAGTACCAAGATTTCTAAAGCTGTAGATTTGAACTTTCTCAACACTTCCATGAACCTCTCATATCATATAATGCCTTTCAATCCCTTCTTAAGAAATGTTCATGCGCGTAGATTCTTTATTTCCTTCAGTCTATTGTTCCAATATGAAGTGGTGGAGTGGGTGTGGGCAGTCCAACTGTCAGTGTCAACCGTTCTGTTTTCATCTCCGTAGAAAGTAGATTTTCCTTTGTTCGTTGTACAACTACGTCTGAATCCCCAGCCAACTCAGTTTCCCTGGAACACTTTGACTTATTTAGTGCGTCTGCATGTTTACTGTGTCCTTCAACCCCAACCAACACATTCCAATAACGTTTGTGCTTTTCCGAAGTAGCTGTCGATGGGAATTTTGTGGTGATTGATGACACTATTTACTTTCCACCAGCCCAAAGACGATTCGGAGGCCAATGGGTCGGAACCTTCGTCCTTGTCATCTCCGGTGTCAGGGGGAGGCCGTCAGGGGGACGGACCCAGTAGAGAGACCACAGACACAGAGGCAGCAGGTGAGCTACTAAGGCAAATGTTCCCGAATATTAGGTCCTGTCTAGTCTGGGTACCAGTCTTTTTAGCTAACATTCCACTCCGTGCCATTCCTGTAATTTGCCAAATGAACAGAGACAGCAATCAGGCTAGGTCCCACTGGTGGGGTTGCAAGTTCCAAGCGATTCCTGCTGGATTATTGACTTTAAAATATTTATTTGTTCATTTAGTGGGCCATAACAACCTTGGAATGAGATGATTGAGTGTTCTGTTGTCACTCATCTCTCTCCGTGTGATGCTGTGTGTGACAGGAGATGGAGATGAGGATCATGACACAGTGCAGCAACTGCAGGAGGTCATAGAGCAGCTGAGAAACGTCTTCCCTTCAGAACCTGGTGAGTCTCTGACCCTACAGACCTGAGACAGACACGCCAGAGATACAACCATTTACTTGTGCACATCAAGGTAGTGAGTCTTCTTCCAGCAGATAGAAGAAGCAGGGTATGTACAGTTTACTAGCCTGATCAAAAACCCATTAGCCTGCTGAAGACCCACATTGAGTACTGGCCATTCTGCTTGTGTTCTAAAAATGAATTTTGACCCTTAATTGCCACTTTTCCCCCTCTCTCCTCTTCCAGGAACCACGTCACTCATCTAACCCAGGGCGACGCTTGGAGTGCAGTGATGCCTGGTGGGATGCCTGATGGCCCGTGCCCCTTATAGCTGCCGTCAGAGGGACAGAGAGTGCACCAGGTCCTTGACCCATACAGCAGCTCACCCAGAGCTGACCCCTCTCCCTCCCCCTGGACCTCTGTGCACTAACCACCCCTGTGGGAGCCAAAGGCTAACAGCTAATGCTAACGGCCGGGCCAAGCACTATGCTAACAAGCTATGGCTAATGTTATGCTATGGCTAAGCGGTGCAGCCAGACACTGTGTTAACCAGCTAAGAAGGCTAAGGAAGCTAACAGCTAACGTTAGCAGCCCAGCCAGGCAGAAACAGTTTTAGCTAGCTAATCCACTACTGGCTAACGCTAGCATCCCAGCCATGACACTGTGCTAACCAGCGTCCGCGTAGTCGTCCGAATGTGTGACGCTTTATATCCATACAGCACAAGGACCTTCCACAAAAAGGACTCTTACACAATGCAAAAATGCGTGAGGATTTCCATCATGTTTGTTCTATCCAGTAACTGCGTGCGTTTGTGTTTTTCCTGTTTTCTAATGCGTTTCAAACGTCTTTTTTTTTTTTACAAGGCGTTCATGCGCACCACCGTTGACTCGATTTGGGCCAGGCTGGCTGCGCTTCATGCGGCTGTGATCAGTCGGCTGGGCCAGGCGTACCCAGAGCAAAGCAGAGCAGATTGCCGGGGAGCCAGCGGGACCCACAACAAGCTTATTGACTCTGTGGGACTGACACATCATCAGTAAAACCCTATGATTTATTTAAGACAGCCAAAGTGCCCGCCAGCGCACGCAGCACTGCCTCTGTGCACACAGCTCCTCTAATCTTCCCAAACGGGGATGCCTGTCGTCTCTCTCGCATGGCTCCCCGCTCTCTCTGTCACAGTGAGTGCACATATCATACACGCGCAGACACACGTTGTTTCAGATGAACTCTCATGCTGTATTAACGCACTTGCTCATACTCGGATTCATATGGACGTTCATATCGCACACAGTAGGAATACACACCTATAAACACGTAGAGACGCACATACGCTTACACTCACAGCCGCAAACTTTTGTGAAAAGAAATCGGTGACGAAAGAAGGGCTGTGATTTTGCGTCTCTCTGTTCAGGAGGAGAGTCTCGATACAACGCCGATATGTGTTTAGCTGAGAAAGAGTCTAGCTTTAAACGCCCGGGCTCTCTGGCTCCTGCTGTGTGCACAGCAGAGAAGGCATGGTGCCCCATGTTGCTTAAACCTTTCAGGGGTACACAAATGCCTAGGATAGTAGGCGCTCGAGGCTGGCGGGGGGGTTGGGCTACCATCACACCAGGATCATGCGACACTCCAGACAGAGCACACTCTATTTGCCTTAAACCCAGACAGAGCCCAGCATGGACCAATACATGTGTTTTATGTTGCTGCCTCAAACATTATTAAATTGAGTTCGCCCTGGCGCTCTCTCCCTCTCTCTCTGTCTCTGTCTGTCTGTCTGTCTGTCTCTCTCTCTCTCTCCTCTCCCTCTCTCTCTCTGTCTCTCTGTCTCTGTCTGTCTGTCTGTCTCTCTCTCTCTCTCTCTCTCTCTCTCCTCCCCCTCTCCCTCTCTTCTTTTCTCTTTTTATGCTTGTGACTCATCCATTTCTGTATCAGATGTTAAAGTACTGGCTTACAAATGCCTTTTTTTGCCATTCAGTGTTTTCACAATCAGGGGAGGAAATTGCATCGGTTGGGTGTAGTGGGTAGATGTGAATGTCATTCAATTTCAGATGTTAGTTCTGTTTAGGGGTCTGGGTTCTGTGGCATTTTGCATTAGAGGCATCAGAGAGCCTTTATGAGTAAGGACAGGGAAGACAGTGGGAATTGACAGCGCTAGAGCGGCCTAGCACCTGAGAGACTAATTAAAAGGCTGGGGTCAAATAGGGCTTTGGCGGGGTGGAGGGAGGGAGGATGGTGGGAATGTGATAGCGAAGTGGAAGGGAGACTCGGAGTAGGAGAGATCTGAGAGACCAAAGGAAAGGGGAAGAAAATAGTCTGTTTAGTGCTCCTGGGCTGAGTGGAGAGGAGCCATCCACTTTGATGTGCTTGCCACAGCAAATCTCCAAGAGACGGACGCAGACAGTAGGCGAGCGGTTTGCTAGAAAAAAAAAAGAGGACAGATGCTCTGTTTTTTACGAGGTACCACTTCCATAAAGTCCTTACACCCACAGTCGCAGGGAGCCATGATGTGAATAGTTTTGTATTCATTCAGAGAACATTCTGACCTTATTGCCAAGAACAGATTTCAGTTTGAATCCCATCCCAGTATTCGTTAGACTTTATCCCCTCCAGGCGCCAGCGTTCACATTTGACATCGTCGAGCTCCGTCGTGGCTGTCTGTTTGTTTTGCTGCTGTTGCTAGGGAACTGTACACTGTACAGGTTGAGAGTCGGCAAGGTGGGGCGCCGTTCAAAATGGAAATGATAATAACCATATGGGGAAGAGAGGGTGCACCGATTCCATACCTCAACCGCCTTGTCCCCCCGATCACTCCTTAACCGCCCCCGCTGAACAATGCCTGCCACTGTTTAGAAAGTCATTATCATTGACATCTGTTCTACCTTTGCCAAGGGCACCGGCATCCTTCTTTACAGGATCCAGGAACAAAGAATTGCTCAAGTGAGAAAAAAAACACGCAACGCAAATAATGTTTACTCTTTGGAAACCTCTTTTAATGTGTTTTTGTTTTTTGTAAACACACGTCTCATTACACATTGATGAGGCCCCTGAACATAGTTTTGGCTCTGAATATGCGAAGCTGTGAATGCATCACGACTCGCTCTCGCTCTCTGTGTGTGCAATTATGAACTACAGCGATTAAGGCCTAGAAACCATATGTCATGTAGACCTATATGCCTTCAGAAACTGTTCACCCTTGCCCACATTTTGTTGAGTTACAGCCTGAATTTAAAATCGATTACATTTAGATGTTGTGTCACTGGCCTATACACACAATACCCCGTAATGTCAAAGTGGAATTATTTTTGGGGAAATGTTTACTCCACAATACTAACCTAAATGACAGGAAGCCTTTACAGAATAAAGAATATTCCAAAACATGCGTCCTGTTTGTAATAAGGCAATAAAGTAAAACTGCATAAAATGTGGTAAAGAAATCAACTTTATGTCTTGAATACAAAGTGTTATGTCTTCATATTTTCAAGCATGGTGGTGGCTGCATCATGTTATGGGAATGCTTGTCAATGGCAAGGACTCAGGGACCTTTTTGTTATTAGAAAAAGAAACGGAATAGAGCTATGTTCAGGCAAAATCCTATCCAGGTGTGCAAGGCTCTCAGAGACTTACCAAGAAAGACTGTAATCGCTGCCAAAGGCAATTCTAACATTGACTCAAGCGGTGTGAATACTTAAATGAGATATTTTTGTATTTCACTTTCAATACATTTGCTAACATTTCTAAAAACATTTAGTTCACTTTGTCATTGAGGTATTGTGAGTAAATGGGTCAGGGGGGAAAAGTGTGTATTTCTTATACAGGCTGTAACAACAAAATGTGGAATAAGTCAAGGGGTATGAATACTTTCTGAAGGCTCTGTAAATGTTTTGTGTGTTTTGGACAATACTGGAGGTAGGAGAGAGTAGGTGGAACGAATGATTACACCGCTGTAGCAGGTAGTTTGGCAGACTGATATAACGATACATGGAACAGTGCAGCAGAAAACTGTAGCTCTTCACTGTGTCCCTCTTACTTTAACTCCCAGAAGTCCATACTGTCTTTGTAGAGGCATTGTGTTACAGCCCATCGAATCGAAGCCTCTGTAAAAACACTACGTTATACTGCCCCACATCACGTCTCTCTGTAGTCATGTGATTATCCATCTGAGGCGTAATAAAACCACTGTGTAGCTCGAACCAAATTGGAGCTCTACAAGTAGTGTTCCGGGCTCCCCGTAGCGCCACCTCACGCTGGATACCAGTCCGATCATTTTCGGCGTGATTGAGAAGAAGCCCTAGTCGCCGGAGACAGAGACAGTTTAGAGGACATGGCCAACGGGTATCCCTGCTATATATAGTTGGTCAACCCGTTATAGAGCGCCGCTCATTGTTCCTAATGGCGAGACCTTCTGTGCATGCTGAGTTCTGGGCACCTTGGCATCGTTACGAGACACAAGGAGGGTTGTTGGTGTTCTCGAACACGGCAGGGTTATGAATTACTTAACCTCTTATGGGAATCAGAGCTACGACGACATACACTAGCCTATTTTACCACACAGCGACGCCCCGCCTCCGCAAAACACAGACTCATCTTTTCTATTCTACTGGCTTTTTTAAAGCAACGTTACTACGCCTCATTACTTCCATTTGTTAATGACTAATGTGTCTGTCATTTACTTATTTGTTGATTTAAATGTGTACTGTACTGTTCCTCCCTGTTGTTGTCCTCCCCATCGGTTTTTAATCTGTATAAAATGATTGAAAAAGAAAGGCTTTTAATAACGAGTGGGTTACTGGCTGCTTTCTACTCTTTGTGTACAAAGAATAAATACAATTTGTATTTGTTATACACAACGTCTGCTTGTCTTTTTTGTATGCCACCAAGTATGACCTTGAATTGAATTATGGTAATCACCACATGATATGTCTTGAATCACATCAATGTCTTGAATCACATCAATGTCTTGAATCACATCAATGTCTTGGATCACATCAATGTCTTGAATCATATTAATGTCATGAATCACATCTGAATCACATCAATGTCATGAATCACATCAATGTCATGAATCACATTAATGTCTTGATCACATCAATGTCATGAATCACAATGTCTTGATCACATCAATGTCATGAATCACATTAATGTGTTGATCACATCAATGTCTTGATCACATCAATGTCATGAATCACAATGTCTTGATCACATCAATGTCTTGATCACATCAATGTCATGAATCACATCAATGTCATGAATCATATTAATGTCTTGATCACATCAATGTCTTGAATCATATTAATGTCTTGATCACATCAATGTCTTGAATCACATCAATGTCTTGAATCACAATGTCTTGATCACATCAATGTCATGAATCACATCAATGTCATGAATCATATTAATGTCTTGATCACATCAATGTCTTGAATCATATTAATGTCTTGATCACATCAATGTCTTGAATCACATCAATGTCTTGAATCACATCAATGTCTTGAATCATATCAATGCCTGTGTATGTTTTACCTATTTTTCTTGTGTTTACTTTTGGACTTGGTGGAGGGATGGATATTTCCAGTTAAGACCCCAGGCTTGGTGTTGCTTTCCCCCTCTGATGGACACGGCTGTTCATCAGAACGCTTTCCCTCTGTTTTCCTACTTTAATCCATGCTGCTTTCCTCTGCCTCTCCTTTGTTAGGTCTGTCCATCTGTGTGTCTAACCTGACTCTCTCCTTTGTTAGGTCTGTCCATCTGTGTGTCTAACCTGACTCTCTCCTTTGTTAGGTCTGTCCATCTGTGTGTCTAACCTGACTCTCTCCTTTGTTAGGTCTGTCCATCTGTGTGTCTAACCTGACTCTCTCCTTTGTTAGGTCTGTCCATCTGTGTGTCTAACCTGACTCTCTCCTTTGTTAGGTCTGTCCATCTGTGTGTCTAACCTGACTCTCTCCTTTGTTAGGTCTGTCCATCTGTGTGTCTAACCTGACTCTCTCCTTTCTTAGGTCTGTCCATCTGTGTGTCTAACCTGACTCTCTCCTTCCTGGGGGGCAGTTGATTGACATTTAGCCTTCATAACAGCCTTCCCTGACACCTGAGCCAAATACATTTAAACTCAGTTTTTCACAATTCCTGACATTTAATAATCGGAGTAAAAATTCCCTGTCTTAGGTCAGTTAGGATCACCACTTTATTTTAAGAATGTGAAATGTCAGAATAGTAGTAGAGCGAATGATTTATTTCAGTTTTTATTTCTTTCATCACATTCCCAGTGTGTCAGAAGTTTAAATACACTCAATTAGTATTTGGTAGCATTGCCATTAAATTGTTTAACTTGGGTCAAACCTTTCGGGTAGCCTTCCACAAGCTTCCCACAATAAGTTGGGTGAATTTTGGCCCATTCCTGCTGACGGAGCTGGTGTAACTGAGTCAGGTTTGTAGGCCTCCTTGCTTGCTTGAAAGACCCATTTGCTACCAAGCTTTAACTGATGTCTTGAGATGTTGCTTCAATATATCCACATAATTTTCCACCCTCGTGATGCCATCTATTTTGTGAAGTGCACCAGTCCCTCCTGCAACCGTGCCTCACGGTTGGGAAGGTGTTCTTCAGCTTGCAATCCTCCCCCTTTTTCCTCCAAACATAACGATGGTCATTATGGCCAAACAGTTCTAGTTTTGTTTCATCAGACCAGAGGACATTTCTCCAAAAAGTATGATCTTTGTCCCCATGTGCTGTTGCAAACGTAGTCTGGCTTTTTTAACGGTGGTTTTGGAGCAGTGGCTTCTTCCTTGCTGAGTGTCCTTTCAGCTTATGTCGATATAGGACTCGTTTTACTGTGGATATAGATACTTTTGTACCGGTTTCCTCCAGCATCTTCACAAGGTCCTTTGCTGTTGTTCTGGGATTGATTTGCACTTTTCGCACCAAAGTACGTTCATCTCTATGAGACAGAACACATCTCCTTCCTGAGCGGTATGACGGCTACGTGGTCCCATGGGGTTTATACTTGCGTTCTATTGTTTGTACAGATGAACGTGGTACCTTCAGGTGTTTGGAAATTGCCCCCAAGGATGAACCAGACTTGTGGAGGTCTACAATATATTTTCTGAGGTCTTGGCTGATATGTTTTGATTTTCCGATTATGTCAAGCAAAGAGGCACTGAGTTTGAAGGTAGGCCTTGAAATACATCCACAGGTACACCTCCAATTGACTCAAATGATATAAAATCAGAAGCTTCTAAAGCCATGACATCATTTTCTGGATTTTTCCAAGCTGTTTAAATGTCTACTTAGTGTATATAAACTTCTGACCCACTGGAATTGTGAAACAGTAAGTTAAAATTGAAATAATCTGTCTGTAAACAATTGTTGGCAAAATTACTTGTCATGCACAAAGTAGATGTCCTAACCGACTTGCCAAAACTATAGTTTGTAAACATGAAATTTGTGGAGTGGTTGAAAAATTAATGACTCCAACCTAAGTGTATGTAAACTTCCGACTTCAACTGTACATTATCTCCTCGCCATGTCTGTCTCTTTATCTCCTGCTCTGTTATCTACCCCGCCTGTCCATCTCTCTACCTCGACACTCTCTGTTCTCTTCCCACTAGCCTTCTCCTTTTCCACTCCACCACCACCTCCCTCTTTCTCAGCGGTGGCTGCTGTCTTCGCACTCCCCCCACCCCTTTACCTTCTTGCTTCTTCTCCTCTCTCACTCCGTCACTACTTCCCTCTTTTACAGTCTGGTCTGCTTCCCCTTCTTTCCTAACACTCCCCTCCGGTCTTCTTTACTTCCTCCTCCTCAGGGCCGCACTTTTCCTCTGTAGTTTCCCAGTAGTTCTTCTTATTGCTGACGTGCTTGTTCCTGAGGTTCTTACCCATCCTCTTATTTTCCTGATTGACGATGGGCTTGAACCTGGGCTCCAAACGCTCCAACATCCGGAAGTGCTTCCTGGCCTCCTGCTCGTTGCACAGAGCCAAGTGCGCCCTAGCCCGCTGGTACACTGCCTTGAAGATATCTACAGAGAAAGAGGAGGGAAGGATAGAGGAGGGAAGGATAGAGAAGGGAAGAAAGAGGAGGGGAGGTGTAGAGGAGGGATAGAGGAGGGATAGAGAAGGGAAGAAAGAGGAGGGGAGGTGTAGAGGAGGGATAGAGGAGGGATAGAGGAGGGAGGGGTAGAGGAGGGATAGAGGAGGGGGAAGGGGTAGAGGAGGGAGGGATAGAGGAGGGAAGGATAGGAGGGAGGGATAGAGGAGGGAAGGATAGGAGGGGGTAAAAAGAGAGGAAGGAAAGATAGGGAGGAAGGGGTAAAGGAGGGGTAGAGGAGGGAAGGATAGAGGGGTGTAGAAGAGAGCGAGGAGTGACGGATAGAAGAGGGAAGATAGAGGAGGGAGGGATAGAGGAAGGATAGAGGAGGGAAGGATAGAGGAGGGAGGGGTAGAGGGAGGGATAGAGGAGGAAGGGGTAGAGGAGGGATAGAGGAGGGAGGGGTAGAGGGAGGGATAGAGGAGGAAGGGGTAGAGGAGGGATAGAGGAGGGAGGGGTAGAGGAGGGAAGGATAGAAGGATAGTAGAGGGAGGGGTAGAAGAGAGATAGAGGAGGGAGGGATAGAGGAGGGAGGGATAGAGGAGGGAAGGATAGGATTGAAGCGAGAGGGGTAGAAGAGAGATAGGAGGAAGGGGTAGAGGAAGGGGTAGAGAAGGAAGCGGTAGAGGAGGGATAGAGGAGGAAGGGGTAGAGGAGGGAGGGATAGAGGAAGGGTAGAGGAGGGAGGGATAGAGGAGGGAGGGCTAGAAGAGGGAGGGGTAGAGAAGGGATAGAGGAGGGATAGAGGAGAGCGGGATAGAGGGAAGGATAGGGGAGGCAGGGGTAGAGGAGGCAGGGGTAGAAGAGAGAGGAGGGAGGGTGGAGGAGGGAGGGTAGAAGAGGGATAGAGGATGGAGGGATAGAGGAGCAGTAGAGGAGGTAGGGGTGGAGGCAAGGATAGAGGAGGCAGGGATAGAGGAGGGTTAGAGGAGGGATGGAGGGGTAGAGGAGGGATAGAGGATGGATAGAGGAGGGGTAGAGAAGGGAGGGGTAGAGGAGAGAAGGGTAGAGGAGGGATAGAGGAGGGAGGGGTAGAGGAGGGAAGGATGTAGGAGGCAGGGGTAGAGGAAGGATAGAGGAGGGCGGGATAGAGGAGGGAAGGGTAGAGGAGGGATAGAGGAGGGAGGGGTAGAGGAGGGAAGGATAGAGGAGGCAGGGGTAGAGGATGGATAGAGGAGGGAGGGATAGAGGAGGGAAGGGTAGAGGAGGGATAGAGGAGGGAGGGGTAGAGGAGGGAAGGATAGAGGAGGGAGGGGTAGAGGAGGGAGTGATAGAGGAGGCAGGAATAGATAGAGGAGGGAAGGAAATGGAAGATAGGAGGGAGGAATGCAAGAGGAGAAAATAGGGAGGGAAGGGAAAGAGGAGGGATAGAGGAGGGAAGGACAGAGGAGGAGACAGGAATAGATAGAGAAGGGAGGGAATAGAAATAGAGGAAGGGAGAAAAATAGATGAGAGAGAAAGAGGCAGGAATAGATAGAGGAGATACAAAGGAGGAATCAGAGTCTTTAGAGGCAGGAATGAAACAGATAGAGGAGGGAGGAATAGATAGAGGAGGGAGGAATACAGATAGAGAGGGGATGAAGAGGAGGGAGGAATAGATAGAGGAGGGAGGAACAGACGAAGAGGAGACAGGAGGAATAGATAGAGGGTGAGAAGGAGAAACAGAAAGAGGAGGCAGGAATAGATAGAGGAGGGAGGAATAGAGGAGCAGGAATAGAGAAGAGGAGGAATAGAGAGAGGACAGGAAGAGATGAGAGAGAGGAGAAATAGATAGAAGAGGGGAATAGATAGAGGAGGGAGGAATAGAGAGAGAAGAGAGGGTGGACAGGGAGGAGACAGAACAGATAGAGAGAGGGGTGATACAGAAGGAGGGAGAGGAGACGAAGAGAGACATAGATGAAGAGAGAGGGATAGGAGGGAGGAATAGATAGAGGAGGGATAGAGAGATTTGTGGAAAGAGAAACAGAGGAGACAGGTACAGGAAGAGATAGAGAATACAGTAGAGGAAGACATTTGTAGAGGGAAGGAAATGGAAGAGTGAACAGTCAGAAAGAAGTAAGTAGGGACATTGCAAGAGGAGAAAAGGCAGGGAGAAGGAAGAGAGAAATGAGAGAGGGAATAAGAGAGAGGGATATTGGAAGAGACAGGGAGAGATGGAGACAGAGTAAATATGTGTAGTTAGAGATTGAGCGAGGGAACAGGAGACAGACCCAGAAAGTGGGTAAGAGAGGAAGAGAGAAGAAAAATACAAAGGGAGTGAGAGAACAGAAAGAGTGAAGGAGAAGGATATGATCAGTAAATCAATATCACATCCACTCCGTGATAAATCATTCAGATACAAAGGAAAATGAATATCACTCTTGACTCTTGTCTTTAGAAAACAGTACCTAGAGAATGAAACAGAGAGAGGAGACAGGTACAGGGAGAAGAGCGAGGGTGATGAAGAGAGAAACAGACAAAGAGGAGACAGGTACAGGGAGAAGAGAGAGGGTGATGAAGAGAGAAACAGACGAAGAGGAGACAGGTACAGGAAGAAGAGAGAGGGTGATGAAGAGAGAAACAGACGAAGAGGAGACAGGTACAGGAAGAAGAGAGAGGGTGATGAAGAGAGAAACAGACAAAGAGGAGACCGGTACAGGGAGAAGAGAGGGTGATGAAGGGAGAAACAGACGAAGAGGAGACCGGTACAGGGAGAGAGAGGGTGATGAAGGGAGAAACAGACGAAGAGGAGACCGGTACAGGGAGAAGAGAGGGTGATGAAGAGAGAAACAGACGAAGAGGAGACAGGTACAGGAAGAAGAGAGAGGGTTATGGAAAGAGAAACAGACGGAGACAGGTACAGGAAGAGAGGGTGATGAAGAGAAAAACAGACGAAGAGGAGACAGGTACAGAGAGAAGAGAGAGGGTGATGGAGAGAGAAACAGACGAAGAGGAGACAGGTACAGAGAGAAGAGAGAGGATGATGGAGAGAGAAACAGACGAAGAGGAGACAGGTACAGGAAGAGAGGGTGATGAAGAGAGAAACAGACGAAGAGGAGACAGGTACAGGAAGAGAGGGTGATGAAGGGAGAAACAGACGAAGAGGAGACCGGTACAGGGAGAAGAGAGGGTGATGAAGAGAGAAACAGACGAAGAGGAGACAGGTACAGGGAGAGAGAGGGTGATGAAGAGAGAAACAGACGAAGAGGAGACAGGTACAGGGAGAAGAGAGGGTGATGAAGAGAGAAACAGACGAAGAGGAGACAGGTACTGGGAGAGAGAGGGTGATGAAGGGAGAAACAGACGAAGAGGAGACAGGTACAGGGAGAAGAGAGGGTGATGAAGGGAGAAACAGATGAAGAGGAGACCAGGGAGAAGAGAGGGTGTGAACAGGGAGAAGAGAGGGTGATGAAGGGAGAAACAGACGAAGAGGGAGAGACAGGTACGAAGAGGAGAGGGAGAAGAGAGGGTGATGAAGGAGAAACAGACAGGGAGAAGAGAGGGTGATGAAGGGAGAAACAGACGAAGAGGAGACAGGTACAGGGAGAGAGAGGGTGATGAAGGGAGAAACAGACGAAGAGGAGACAGGTACAGGGAGAAGAGAGGGTGATGAAGGAGAAACAGATGAAGAGGAGACCGGTACAGGGAGAAGAGAGGGTGATGAAGGGAGAAACAGACAGGGAAGAGGAGAAACCGAAGAGGAGACAGGTACAGGGAGAGAGAGGGTGATGAAGGGAGAAACAGACGAAGAGGAGACAGGTACAGGGAGAGAGAGGGTGATGAAGGGAGAAACAGACGAAGAGGAGACAGGTACTGGGAGAGAGAGGGTGATGAAGAGAGAAACAGACGAAGAGGAGACAGGTACAGGGAGAGAGAGGGTGATGAAGAGAGAAACAGACGAAGAGGAGACCGGTACAGGGAGAGAGAGGGTGATGAAGAGAGAAACAGACGAAGGGGAGACCGGTACAGGGAGAAGAGAGGGTGATGAAGAGAGAAACAGATGAAGAGGAGACAGGTACTGGGAGTGAGAGGGTGATGAAGGGAGAAACAGACGAAGAGGAGACCGGTACAGGGAGAAGAGAGGGTGATGAAGGGAGAAACAGACGAAGAGGAGACAGGTACAGGGAGAAGAGAGGGTGATGAAGAGAGAAACAGACGAAGAGGAGACAGGTACTGGGAGAGAGAGGGTGATGAAGGGAGAAACAGATGAATAGGAGACCGGTACAGGGAGAAGAGAGGGTGATGAAGGGAGAAACAGACGAAGAGGAGACAGGTACTGGGAGAGAGAGGGTGATGAAGGGAGAAACAGACGAAGAGGAGAGAGGTACAGGGAGAAGAGAGGGTGATGAAGGGAGAAACAGATGAAGAGGAGACCGGTACAGGGAGAAGAGAGGGTGATGAAGGGAGAAACAGACGAAGAGGAGACCAGGTACAGGGAGAGAGAGGGTGATGAAGGGAGAAACAGACGAAGAGGAGACAGGTACAGGGAGAAGAGAGGGTGATGAAGAGAGAAACAGACGAAGAGGAGACAGGTACAGGTACAGGGAGAAGAGAGGGTGATGAAGGGAGAAACAGACGAAGAGGAGACCAGGTACAGGGAGAAGAGAGGGTGATGAAGGGAGAAACAGACGAAGAGGAGACAGGTACAGGGAGAGAGAGGGTGATGAAGGGAGAAACAGACGAAGAGGAGACAGGTACTGGGAGAGAGAGGGTGATGAAGAGAGAAACAGACGAAGAGGAGACAGGTACAGGGAGAAGAGAGGGTGATGAAGAGAGAAACAGACGAAGAGGAGACAGGTACAGGGAGAAGAGAGAGGGTGATGAAGAGAGAAACAGACGAAGAGGAGACCGGTACAGGGAGAAGAGAGGGTGATGAAGAGAGAAACAGACGAAGAGGAGACAGGTACAGGAAGAGAGGGTGATGAAGGGAGAAACAGACGAAGAGGAGACCGGTACAGGGAGAAGAGAGGGTGATGAAGGGAGAAACAGATGAAGAGGAGACAGGTACAGGGAGAGAGAGGGTGATGAAGGGAGAAACAGACGAAGAGGAGACAGGTACTGGGAGAGAGAGGGTGATGAAGAGAGAAACAGACGAAGAGGAGACAGGTACAGGGAGAAGAGAGGGTGATGAAGGAGAAACAGACGAAGAGGAGACCGGTACAGGGAGAGAGAGGGTGATGAAGGAGAAACAGACGAAGAGGAGACAGGTACAGGGAGAAGAGAGGGTGATGAAGAGAGAAACAGACGAAGAGGAGACAGGTACTGGGAGAGAGAGGGTGATGAAGGGAGAAACAGACGAAGAGGAGACAGGTACAGGGAGAAGAGAGGGTGATGAAGGGAGAAACAGACGAAGAGGAGACAGGTACAGGGAGAAGAGAGGGTGATGAAGGGAGAAACAGACGAAGAGGAGACAGGTACAGGGAGAAGAGAGGGTGATGAAGGGAGAAACAGACGAAGAGGAGACAGGTACAGGGAGAAGAGAGGGTGATGAAGGGAGAAACAGACGAAGAGGAGACAGGTACAGGGAGAAGAGAGGGTGATGAAGGGAGAAACAGACGAAGAGGAGACCGGTACAGGGAGAAGAGAGGGTGATGAAGGGAGAAACAGACGAAGAGGAGACAGGTACAGGGAGAAGAGAGGGTGATGAAGGGAGAAACAGACGAAGAGGAGACAGGTACAGGGAGAAGAGAGGGAACCTGACAGAGGCGAGGACCGGTAAGAAACAAAGGAAAAGAAAAGCATTCAGAATGAGAGGTAGTGTGTGTGAGAAAAGTACATGTGTGTTTCTTGAGCAGCTTGGTGTTGAGCGCCACAACTTCCTGATAGTCCCTGAGCTCCAGCAGACACGGGCTGAGGTTGAGAGTTTTCGGCACGCGCACCTTCTCCAGAGAGTCCCAGTCCTCCCTCCTCCCTTTATAGTCCACCTCCATGAGAGAGGGATGGGGAGGGAGGAAAGGAGGGAGAAGGGGGCAGAGAGAGAAATATTGGGATGGAAAGAGGGAGGAGAGGCAGATATATTGATGACGGGAGGGAGGGGGATGGGGAGAGGGGAGGAATACATAGTGAGGAAAGAGTGGGTGGGGGAGAGAGACAGAGGGAGACAGAGAGAGAAAATGGAGAAGGCTTGACAGAGAGAGAGAGCGAGGGGGAGAGACAGAAAGAGTGGGGGGGAGGGAGGTAACAGAGAGTAAGAGATGCCTGGGCGAGCGCTGTCACTAAATCTCCAAGGGTCTCTGTTATTTTTAGCTCCATCTCTCCTCTGTCTGTTCCTGTTCTGTTCTGCCAGTGTACCTACAACCCTATAGCCTTGCTCTTCTCTCGTCAGTGGAGTGGCAACAATGGAACATGATTAGAGCCCGTGAGATGGCATGAACCGATGGCTCTTACGCATCAGGTCTCTTAGAGGAGTCACCTTGTATTCAAAAGAATATCCAAAAACACAAACATTATCCAACAAATGTCATATTGCCTTCATGGATTGTCGTCATCATTCCTAACCATTTCATAACCACATTTTATTCTGTTTTTCAGCTTGCCACTCTAATAAAGCGTTGTTTTCTCTCTAAACACTTATTTCCAAGTGTATTATCAGTTCTGTGACTAGATTAATGTTGTTTCACACTGAATGAAAACCTTACCCTGAATGAACAGACCAATGAATGAATGAACATTCCACTTCATGGACACACCGTTGGAACACATCACTGAATTAAAATACCACTGAACTGACCGCTGAATGAACGAACACACCTTGTTCTGAATGACGTCCACATGCTCCAGGGCCTCCTTGGAATTCCCTGTGGCCTCGCTGTATTGCTCTGTTAGCAGGACGTTACTCTCCTTCTGCAGGACCGTGATGTCTTAACTTCTGCTGCCAGTCCATCCTCTCTCCCACGGACGGAGACCTCTGATTGGTCTGGGTTTCCAGACTGCTCTCTGCCTTCTTATTGGCTGTTTCATCCTTCATTGTAGCCTTATCTTTCACTGCGGCGGTTTCACCCTTCGTTACAACCATGTTCCATGGTTTTTCATCTTTGCATTCATCCTCCTTCTTCACTTCGGTCTCCTTGCTCTCATCCTACGCTGCATCCTCTTTCTCTTCTTCCTCCCCTTTCTTCCCCTCCTTCTCCTCCAGTATTTCTCCTTCTCCTCCAGTATTTCTCCTTCTCCTCCAGTATTTCTCCTTCTCCTCCCAGTATTTCCCCCTCATTCTATCAGCGAAGGCCCTCCGCTCTTTGTGTACCAGAGAGGCAAGTGTATGTCCGGGTTGGACACCATGTGAATGCATTTATTGGCTTCCTTCTCGTTCCACACTGGGCAGCATGGGCAGGACTGTCATCTTTTGAAGAAAGCTTGGATTGAGACTTTGCCTAGACGGGGTCTGGGGGAGGAACATTTTACAGGTCAGGGGTATTCAGACAAACCTTTAACATTAAATGAACACTCAAAATTCGATGACTTTGTTACTTTGAGATTTTCGGGGGATTAAATTTCTTAGGTGGTTTGACACTATTCAGACAGTAGTGAAATGACATGGGGAGACAGACGGAAGGTCCGTGGGAATGCTCTGCAAATCAAATACTATTATAGTGTTAATGGCAGGGGGTCACCAAATCAGAGATTGCTGTCTTCTTGTCCATACACTGCTTTCAAGATAAGGATACAAACCTTTTATATTTTGTCATTTTGGTGAACTCTCTCTTTAAAATAGGTCTGGAAGAAAATCCTGCTTCCTCCCCAGGAGGATTGTCCTTCCCTGATCTATGCTTCCCAAATGATGGGTGTTTGAAGATGTTCTTGTTATAACAATTCATTTCTCAAAATCACCCAACCTTGAAGTGAAATCTAATAAACATCAATATCCCTGGGTTTATGCCAACGAGTTGAATATCCTTGCCATCATCTTACATAGACAAAATAGGATGTGTTTATGAGTTGCGAGTCCCCCCCTACCATGTCTGACTAGAATCCGCATAATACTAAAATGTCAAAAAAGGATGTTCAAGGCCTGGAGAAATTAATATCCAATGTTTATTTGCATGACTTATTCAAAACTGTCCATGAAAGGCTGTAAAAATACAAAGCCTCATATAAATCATTTTCAACCAGACACGAAGGCCTGTCAGATTTAAAATCTGTGATTCCACTGGCAAAACCGGGAAGACGTGCAGTAATAAACTACTGTCTGGTAGTGTGGGGAAAACAGTCGTGTTGTTGCTGACAAGCACAGTAATTACCCTAGAGTTTGGGCCATTGGTAAGAATGAGAATTGTTCCGCTGATCAGACTAAATAAATTCAATCGATAGCGAAATCTCCTGAAGACAAGATTACATCAATCTTCCCCCAGGTATTGTATATTTATTGTACCCCCTCTAGAATCAAAACTTACACTTTTGGATTGACAAAATTATTTTGATATTTACCATTCAGCAGGTCACTACCAAACTTCCCTGCTAAAACATGCTGTAGGTCTGTCTGTCTGCTGCTTTTTCGTTGTCACAGCCTAAATACCAATCACCAAACGAGGGGACTAATGCAAGTGTGGATTAAATCGATTTTAGTACATGCTGCCAAAAAGCTGAATAGGGACGGGAGTAACGGAAATCGAATTGTGTTGACAACATTGCACATAAAACAGTAATACAGTGCTGCTCTTTAAACAGTTTCATCATCTGAGTGGAGAACGTTCTCTCTCCATTCAGCTCCACTCTAATCTTGATGGGCGTTTCTTTACAACTCGCATCCAATCCCGTTTGAACCCTTACATAACTAAACCAATCATATGCTTCAATGTGCGCTGTGGCAAGACGCGACAATGATAGAGGTTCCGCGCGTGATATTAAATTGCGGTCGCAGATGCTTCGATTTCAAAACGATTTGGAGCACAGTTGAAAAGTAAAAATTGTATACGCACTATACAATGGACAAATACAAATAATAAAAGCAGTACTTTCCAATGGGTGAGATATAAGAGGTGTGCGCGTGAGAAGCGTGTCAAATGTATGTGTGTCACGACCAATGCCGTCAATTGACAGCTCTGAGGATAGGCCTTAAAGCCAATTGAAATGCTTGATCAGAAATTTGTGGCCGGAGGCTCCTTATGAAGGGTGTGACGCAATTGCGGGGTCTCCGTACGCATGCAGAGGCCAAATCGAGCTCTGAACCGCATATCAGTGGCCTACCAAATTTTGTAACAGTGTGGTTGAAGGTAGGTGCGGCGGGAGGTCCTGTATAAACACAAACTAACCTCCTTGACAACGTCCTTCACAACAGCTCTGATCTGCTATACAAAAGCACAAGAAGTATGAATGCCCTGACTTGCAGAGGCCGTATCACCGTAAATGCGGCATTGCCACAATGCAGAAGGCGGATTGACCATACAATTCCTCTTAGGCCTCTTATAGTAGGACAGGGGGGGGGGAGATGGAAGCATGGAGAGAGAAGGGGAGAAAGAGATATGTTATTAATGGAAGCATGGAGAGAGAAGGGGAGAGAGAGAGAGATGTTATTAATGGAAGCTGGAGAGAGAGAGAGAGACAGAGACTATATTAAGGTGTACGATGGAAATATGAATCAATATTCACTACTATCTTTGAAATTGAGGCTTGATTAGAATGGATCCGCCAGTGTAGTGTCATTAACCAATATGAAATAGCTGTGATAGTCATTTTTATTCATATAGGCCTGTGCATGCTTGAATATGGTACATCGCCAATTACTGTGTTTTCTTATCAGCGCAGAACACGTCAAACCTACTGAGGGATTTAGTGTGTGTGCGTACGTGCGTGCGTGCGTGCGTGCGTGCGCGCGCGTGTGTGTGTGTGCGCACGTGTGTGTGTGTGTGTGCATGAGATGGCGTGTGAGAGAGAGAGACAGAGGGAGAGACAGAGCGTTTGCGTGTGAGAGAGCTGAGGAGTGAGAGAGTGTGACAGAGAGAGAGAGAAAGAAATCAGAGAGAAATATAAAAGAGAGAGACTGAGAAGGAAACAGAGAGTGTCCTTCTGACTCAGGCCCCCTGTCTCAGAAACGCCACCTAATCCTGTCTCTCTGAGGAGTGGGCTGGAATGCCCGGTTTAGAGCCCCATTGATGGCTCTCCTCTCTTTTCCGCTCTATTTCATCCCCACTTCCCTCTAAATCTTTCATTCTGCCAACATTTAAATAGATTTCTTCATAGCCTCTGGCAACAACAGAGCTCCACGGAGAGCCTCTGCCGACTCAGAGTCCCTCTCAGAACGAAGATGTCTCCCCAGATGGAGGGAAGGATTGAAGGAGGGGATGGCAGATAGGAAGTGATGGAGACTAGAAGATAATATGACACGACAAGGGGAGGGAAGAGAGTGAGAGATGGCAAAGGGGAAAGGAGGAGATTGAGGAAAGGTGCTCTCGTAGATGAGAAGAAGGAAGGTACTAGGAACCAGCAGGCAGGCCATTCCCATAAGCCTCATTATGACTGTTGAGTCCTACTGGAGCTGGGAGGGATTCCACGATGTACTCTCTCGCTCTCTCTCTCTCTCACGGACGGACGGACTGACGGACGGACGGAGAGAGAGAGAGAGAGAGGCCAAGAAAGGATGGTGTCTCAGGATTCAGTATGATTCATAGGGTACTGAGCTATATAGTGTATGTCAGACTCCTTGAGGATTATGGAGACAATCATAGAAGGCAGCACAGTGCTAATCCCTGGAAATGTGGAAAATTCCTTCATCTTCTCATCCTTGTCCAATATCCACAAATCCCACTTGTAGGAGAAGGGGTCTCCCATCTGGGGAGAGCAGGGGCAACAGGCAGAGCAAATGAAAAAATCATCCAGGGTCTAGTTTAATAACGCACACAGTAGCAACACGTTTTGCCACTGAAAATTAAAATGAGCATTTCTTACTGGACAAGACCTTTTTGTCCCTCCCTAGTTTTCTTCATTTGGTGCCAAATGAACATGACCCAGCTCCACTTGGCGGCGGAGTTAATGTTTGTTAGTGGTATTGGAGATCCTTAGGACGTCCCTACACTTAACCCTTACCGTAATCATTTTAAATGGGGTAATGACATCCCAAGGATCCAGGTTGTTGTTACTGCCTCCGCCTGTACCCCTGGTGATTAGTGGCTGGTTGCATAACTTGTTTTGTTTGTGAGCTGTGGTTGAGGCAGGATGTGATGTTGTTTGTTGGAGACAGAGAGAGAAGGCTGTGTTTGGAGTTGACTTGTAATGTAACTGTATTTGTGTGCGCCAAGATGTTTGTTTGGACAGATGTGTGTGATCGGCAGTGGTGTGTTTGTGTGTGTGTGTTTGTGTGTGTGTGTGGAGGTGTGTTGATGCATGTGTTTAGATATGTTTCAGTAAACAGTGGGGGGTGTACCACTAATGGGATGTGCCAATTATCACTGTGCGTGTGTGTGTGTGTGTGTGTGTGTGTGTGTGTGTGTGTGTGTGTGTGTGTGTGTGTGTGTGTGTGTGTGTGTGTGTGTGTGTGTGTGTGTGTGTGTGTGTGTGTGTGTGTGTGTGTGTGTGTGTGTGTGTGTATTATCACTGGTGTGTGTGTGTGTGTGTGTGTGTGTATTATCACTGGTGTGTGTGTACTACCTGTTAAACCTGTGTGTGTTGTGTGTAATGCATTCAACCCCTCTTTTCTCCTCTCCCTTTAACCCTTCGCCAAACCATAGCTGAACACTTGGTAGACAAACATGAAGAACACCTGCTCTTTCCATGACATTGACTGACCAAGTGAATCGAGCTGAAAGATATATTTTATTGACGTCTGAGATATGGATTGTGTATGGTAGTAGGTGCCAGGGGCATCGGTTTGAGTGTGTCAAGAACTGCAACGCTGCTGGGTGTTTCACACGCAACAGTTTCCCGTATGTATTAAGAATGGTCCAACACCCAAAGGACATCCAGCCAACTTGACACAACTGTGGGAAGCATTGGAGTCAACATGGGCCAGCATCCCTGTGGAACGCTTTCGATACCTTGTAGAGTCCGTGGGTTCAACTCAGCATTGGGAAGGTGTTCCTAATGTTTTGTACCCTCAGTGTATATTCAGAATGTTACCTGATTGATAAGGGGGGGGGGGTGTTCCCATCCACATCGCCGGGGCAGCAGTAGAGCTTTGAGTTCCTCTGTGTCCAAATCAGGACTTACAATGGTCCACTCACACTTGCACAGTCATGAAGAAGGCATGACAGCGCCTCTTCCCCCTTAGAAAGGTGAAAAGGTTTGGTATGGGCCCTCAAATCCTCAAGAAGTTCTACAGCTGCACCATTGAGAGCATCTTGACTGGCTGCATCACTGCTTGGTATGGCAACAGCACCGCCCTCAATTGCATGGTGCTACAGAGGGGGGTGCGGACAGCGCAGTACATCACTGGGGCCGAGCTCCCTGCCATCCAGGACCTCTATACCAGGTGGTGTGGAAGGAAAGCCCAGAAAATGATTAAAGACTCCAGCCACCTAAGCCATAAACAGTTATCTATGCTTCTGCATGGCAAGCGGTACCAATCTGAGTTGACCCTTGTATTTTATTTTAATTTGTGTCTTTACGCACACTTACAGGACTCTACACACTCGCACACACTGACATTCCAACACATACATAACACCCACAGATATTTATACTGACTCTACACACACACTCACATACAATCATCATTTACGCTGCATCTTCTCTGTTTATCAGATATCCTGATGCCTAGTCACCTTACCCCTATATATACAGTGCCAGTCAAAAGTTTGGACACACCTACTCATTCAAGTGTTTTTCTTCATATTTACTATTTTCTACATTGTAGACTAATAGTGAAGACATCAAAACTATGAAATAACACATATGGAATTATGTAGAACCAAAAAAAGTGTTAAACAAATCAAAATATATATTCAGATTTGAGATTCTTCAAAGGAGCCACCCTTTGCCTTGATGACAGCTTTGCACACTCTTGGCATTCTCTCAACCAGCTTCACCTGGAATGCTTTTCCAACAGTCTTGAAGGAGGTCCCACATATTCTGAGCAATTGATGGCTGCTTTTCCTTCACTCTGCGGTCCAACTCATCTCAAACCATCTCAATTGGGTTGAGGTCGGGTGATTGTGGAGGCCAGGTCATCTGATGCAGCACTCCATCACCCTTCTTCTTGGTCAAATAGCCCTTACACAGCCTGGAGGTGTGTTGGGTCGTTGTCCTGTTGAAAAACAATTGATATTCCCACTAAGCGCAAAAGAGATATGATGGCGTATCACTACAGAGTGCTGAAGTAGCCATGCTGGTTAAGTGTGCCTTGAATTCTAAATAAGTTACTGACAGTGTGACCAACAAATCACCCCCACCCCATCACACCTACTCCTCCATGCTTCACGGTGGGAACCACACATGCAGAGATCATCCATTCACCTACTCTGCGTCTCACAAAAATCTAAAATTTGGACTCATCAGACCAAAGGACAGATTTCCACAGGTCTAATGTCCATTGCTCATGTTTCTTGGCGCAAGCAAGTCTCTTCTTCTTATTGGTGTCCATTAGTAGTTGTTTCTTTGTATCAATTTGACCATGAAGGCCTGATTCACGCAGTCTCCTCTGAACTGTTGAGATGTGTCTGTTACTTGAACTCTGTGAAGCATTTATTTGGGTTGCAATTTCTAAGGCTGGTAACTCTAATGAGCTTATCCACTGCAGAAGAGGTAACTCTGGGTCTTCCTTTCCTGTAGCGGTCCTCTTGAGAGCCAGTTTCATCATAGCGCTTGATAGTTTCTGAATTGACACACTGGATTCAACCTACACACTCATACATGCTTATACTGAGATTAAAACACACACATACACACACACACACACACACTACATACGCCCACACACACATAACACACGCACAGATGCATACTGACACCACACACTTTCACCACATAAGCTGCTGCTGCTGTATATTATCTATCTAGTTGCCTAGTCACTTTACCCCTACCTATATGTACATAGCTACCTCAATTACCTCGTACCCCTCCACATCGACTCAGTACTGCTAATCCCTGTTTATACTCTAGCCATGTTATTACCTCATACCCCTCCACATCGACTCTGTACTGCTACTCCGTTTATACTCTAGCCATGTTATTACCTCGTACCCCTCCACATCGACTCTGTACTGCTACTCCCTGTTTATACTGTAGCCATGTTATTACCTCATACCCCTCCACATCGACTCAGTACTCCTACTCCCTGTTTATACTGTAGCCATGTTATTACCTCATACCCCTCCACATCGACTCAGTACTGCTACTCCCTGTTTATACTCTAGCCATGTTATTACCTCATACCCCTCCACATCGACTCAGTACTGCTACTCCCTGTTTATACTCTAGCCATGTTATTACTTCATACCCCTCCACATCGACTCAGTACTCCTACTCCCTGTTTATACTGTAGCCATGTTATTACCTCATACCCCTCCACATCGACTCAGTACTGCTACTCCATGTTATTACCTCATACCCTCCACATCGACTCTGTTTATACTGTAGCCATGTTATTACTTCATACCCCTCCACAGCCATGTTATTAGCCATGTTATTCATACCCCTCCCTCCAGTACATCGTTTATACTAGCCATGTTATTACTCATACCCCTCCACATCGACTACTGCTACCCTGTTTATACTCTAGCCATGTTATTACCTCATACCCCTCCACATCGACTCAGTACTCCTACTCCCTGTTTATACTGTAGCCATGTTATTACCTCATACCCCTCCACATCGACTCAGTACTCCTACTCCCTGTTTATACTCTAGCCATGTTATTACCTCATACCCCTCCACATCGACTCAGTACTGCTACTCCTGTTTATACTCTAGCCATGTTATTACCTCATACCCCTCCACATCGACTCAGTACTCCTACTCCCTGTTTATACTGTAGCCATGTTATTACCTCATACCCCTCCACATCGACTCAGTACTCCTACTCCCTGTTTATACTGTAGCCATGTTATTACCTCATACCCCTCCACATCGACTCAGTACTGCTACTCCCTGTTTATACTCTAGCCATGTTATTACCTCATACCCCTCCACATCGACTCTGTACTGCTACTCTAGCCTGTTTATACTGTAGCCATGTTATTACCTCATACCCCTCCACATCGACTCAGTACTCCTACTCCCTGTTTATACTCTAGCCATGTTATTACCTCACCCCTCCACATCCCTCCACATCGACTCAGTACTGCTACTCCCTGTTTATACTCTAGCCATGTTATTACTCATACCCCTCCACATCGACTCAGTACTCCTACTCCCTGTTTATACTGTAGCCATGTTATTACCTCATACCCCTCCACATCGACTCAGTACTCCTACTCCCTGTTTATACTCTAGCCATGTTATTACCTCATACCCCTCCACATCGACTCAGTACTGCTACTCCCTGTTTATACTCTAGCCATGTTATTACCTCATACCCCTCCACATCGACTCAGTACTGCTACTCCCTGTTTATACTGTAGCCATGTTATTACCTCATACCCCTCCACATCGACTCAGTACTGCTACTCCCTGTTTATACTCTAGCCATGTTATTACTTCATACCCCTCCTAGCCATGTTATTACTTCATACCCCTCCACATCGACTCAGTACTGCTACTCCCTGTTTATACTGTAGCCATGTTATTACCTCATACCCCTCCACATCGACTCAGTACTCCTACTCCCTGTTTATACTGTAGCCATGTTATTACCTCATACCCCTCCACATCGACTCAGTACTGCTACTCCCTGTTTATACTCTAGCCATGTTATTACTTCATACCCCTCCACATCGACTCAGTACTCCTACTCCCTGTTTATACTCTAGCCATGTTATTACCTCATACCCCTCCACATCGACTCAGTACTCCTACTCCCTGTTTATACTGTAGCCATGTTATTACCTCATACCCCTCCACATCGACTCAGTACTGCTACTCCTGTTTATACTGTAGCCATGTTATTACTTCATACCCCTCCACATCGACTCAGTACTCCTACTCCCTGTTTATACTGTAGCCATGTTATTACCTCATACCCCTCCACATCGACTCAGTACTGCTACTCCCTGTTTATACTCTAGCCATGTTATTACTTCATACCCCTCCACATCGACTCAGTACTGCTACTCCCTGTTTATACTGTAGCCATGTTATTACCTCATACCCCTCCACATCGACTCAGTACTCCTACTCCCTGTTTATACTGTAGCCATGTTATTACCTCATACCCCTCCACATCGACTCAGTACTGCTACTCCCTGTTTATACTCTAGCCATGTTATTACCTCATACCCCTCCACATCGACTCAGTACTCCTACTCCCTGTTTATACTGTAGCCATGTTATTTTGACTATTTATATGTTATTCTCTGTGTATTTATTCCTCTTAGTCTTTAACTCTGCATTGTTGGAAAAGGACCCGTAATTAAGCATTTCACTGTTAGTCTACACCTAAACTAACAAAGCACAATCAATGGCTCCATTTCACTTGCAAACGCTTCCTACTCTTTGTTTCACCAGATGGAGAGAGAAATTGAGGCGCACAAAAATATTTATTTGTTTCAGTTTCTAATAAGAGCATGTAGGTGGCCACCGGAGGCTGCTTCATCTGCATGAGAATGAGGAGAGGAGCAGATTCCTCCCCCATCCCAGTGAACACTAATTACCAGAAAATTGAAAGTCCCTGAGTCTTCTGACTCTGACCTCTGTTTTACCTCGGGTAGGGGAAAGTGTGTGTGTTTGTGCCAGTCAAGGTACGTTGTGTGTGTGTGTATTTGATTATAAGGTCGCTGGACTCACAACGGCATCACACCAGAACTCGGCCACCTCTCTGATCCTCATGGAGGTCAGCAGCTTCTCCCACACCTCCATCTTGAACATCTTCCCCACAAAAATCTAGTGCCGGCACTTTGGTTTTATGACTTCCGTCAATCACCCTGCGCTAAAAGTTGTCCCACAGCGTCTAGAGGGGGGGGGGGTATAGAGAGTGGGGTTTAGGTGGTAGAGCAGAGCAGAGCAGAGCAGAGGAGGCTGTTGTCATATGTTCCAGAACGTTCCACTGTCAACACACACACATACGCACATACACACACAGTGTCATTTGGGGTGTGTTTATGGACTCTGGCTGACCCTCAACTCAATTCTGTTGAGTTTGAACTGTGTGGAACCGAGTGGGAGGCTCCTCGACAGAATGGGAGCAGCACAGAACACAATTGGGGAACGGGCCAGATATACATGTTGGCATTGTCCCGGAAAATCTTTGTCATCCTTGGACTTCAGGCCCGGGGCCATATGGCTGGATGTGGTGAGGTGTCTGTGTGTGTTTAGGGACGTCATCAGCCATAGATCAGTACCACAAAGCCCGTGCACGAACACACTGATCCGCGACTGTTCAAACCCCACAGATGCCAATACGCTGTGTAGCAATTGCGTTGACCAAATGTTTGTGGTGTGTTACGCTCAGAAACAGAATATTTTAATTGCTTGCATGAATTATTCAACAGAGTCTAATTGAGGTAGGCAGAGAGATACAATGCTCTCTAAAAATATGAATCAGTCTGTGAAGTATTAATTACTACACAATGCTAATTATACATTGCATCGTTTCCTCCACACATTAAACCCTAGGCATATCTAGGGTTCAGCGTTTTCTGAAATGGCAACCGATTCCGTACGGTATATAGGATGCTACTGTTGACCAGAGCACTATATGCTGGCCCAAATCAAAAGTATTGCCCTATAAGGAATCGATGCATTCACGAATGCAGGGTGTTACCTTGGTCCCCGGCGTTAAGCATGGCATTGGGCCAGTCCCTCCAGCCAGAACATACATCTCCTCCATTTCGGGACCAAACCTCCTTTTCTGTAAACTGTCAGAAGGTATAAAAGGTGTATTTCATACCATGGGGCTACACTGCAGGCTCTGGGAGAAAGGCAGTGGAGCGTGTGCCACTTCCAAGTGTGTGTCTTTCTCCTCTCACTCTCCTGCTCTCCCTAATTAGCCTAGTGAGGCGGGATTGTTTGTGTTGGCGTCCTGCTGCAGCCCGGGGCATCCCTCCTGCTCTCTGACAGATGGCTGGATTACCAGAGTTTTGGAGATGGCCATTTTAATCTGAGTGTGCTAATCCCCCCCCAATCTTCAAAATAATCCCCTGTAAGAAGTCAGAGGCGGGTGACCAGAGGAACATGTGAGGGTGAGGTAGAGAGAGATGTGGAAGACTGTGGAAGAAAATCTTTCTAGAAGTTAGAAGGGTAATCAGAGAGGATATAGGAGACTACTGTCCAGTCAACAGGGTTGATGACTTAGTATGCAATAGGTATGGTCACTCAGATGAAGTAAGACACTAGAAAATGTCAAACGATTGAATGATAAAACAAAGTGTTTATTCATACAGAGTAGCAGACAACCCTCATTCTATAATCTTACTAACATGACAACATCCCAGAATTAAAATAGGAACAATAGAAAATAAAAATGAATCATGATGTCTGGAGGCTAAAGGGAAAATGTATAATGGAATGACACAGCATGTCACTGAGGAGGGCTGTCAGAGGTGGCAGATGCTTCTTCGCTCTTCCCCCATGGTTCTCACTGTGCCTATTTGACACTTGGCTGCCCTCTGCTGGTCACTTGGGTCACTTTTCGATCAGTGAGTCCAGCTGCTCCTGAAGCGAGGCCAGCTGTTGGAACAGAGAAACGGAGCAGAGATCGGTTGATGCCGAATGCCCGGCTGTAATTGGTAGGCTAAGTGGATGATTAACACATCTTCCAACATTATTCATTTGTCAATACAAACAGAGGTTTTCTGTTGATGTGCTGATGTGAAGACAGACAAGTTGAAACAGATACTCAGATTGGTGTTAGGAGTTCTTGACAATCCAAATTAAGATTGAGTAAACCAATTGGCTTGGATGTTGGCTATAAAGACCACCCGTATTCCTTCTAAAAGTGGGATGTGCAGGGATGTTCAGTCACTAGAGGAAAACAATAGCAGTTCTTACAAACAAACATGTTTCGTTTAGTTTGTCGCTCTTATTCAAGCAGCGTAGTTGCACCTTTACAGCAAATGCTGCTTAATACCAAAGACAATAATTCATTACATTTATAACTTATAACCAAACAAGAGGTCATAAACTGGTGCAGTTTTAAAATATCCTTTCCAGTCTTCCTCAGACAACGTTACCTGCTCCATCTCTCTCTCCTCCTGGTGGATAATTTCATTAAGCAGAGCCTGAAAGCGGTTCTGCAGAAAGAAGAGGGGGAGGAAAAACAAAAAGAGGGTTCAGTCATTAGACAGTTCCCTTCGCTTGTTCTGATGTTTGAAATTTCAGCGTGCTGCCGTTTCCTAGCGAGCGCATCTTCCATCTGACAGAAAGCCAGTCAGACAACCGTGACCTTTTCCTGTGGCTGTGATAATAACGGTGAAAGATAGATCACAGCCAGGCCCGGCCAGCCGAGCACAGAGCTGAAACGACATGGGAAAAAAATGTATCTGTCCCCGCCCGTGTCCCACACGTTGTAAATCTGTCCCCGAAGAGCAGTTGGCAGAACAATGATTTTTTAATGCTCCCCTCCCCCCTCCCCAAAGGGCTGATGGTGGAAATGTAATATTTATGCCTTCTTTATGCGGTCTGAGTTTGGGAAGTTTTACACTCAGTCGCTTAGAGGGGTTATATTCCACATAGACTTCTCCCTCCAAGGTTGCCTCGGTGTGTGTCTGTGTGAGTGAGAGTGAGAGAGAGTGTGTCGGTGTGTGTGTGTTTGAGTGAAAGTGTGAATATGAGCCTGCTACTAAGACTTGTTTTTGAAGGCCTTATTTATGAATCAGCCTTTGTGGTCGTCTCAGTCTGAATGAATCAAACGTAATGTCAAAAGTTGTGTGCATCTATAACTCACCTTCAGGGCCTGGTTCTCCACCTTCATGATGAGGTCCTCCTGTTGTTTCTTGCGGGCGCGCGTCTCCTTCAGCTTGGCCTTCACACCGTCTATCTGCATCTGGTACTCCATCACTACAGGAACAGACAGAGGAACCATTCCCATCTTCCGTCACAAAACACACAGTCTACTTAATATCTCCATAGTATCAAGTGTATTCCTCTACTCGTCTCCACTCTTTAAAAAGGAATAACCCACACTAAAAAGGAGAGCTTTTTTGAATGTTCTTCATTCATCCCAAAATATTGAAGTTACAATTTGCATTTTGAAAGTCCTATATCTTGAACTTGATTGCTGACATGCAAAACATGTCGGGACCGTATCAATAGTGGACTAATGAAGAAGTAGAAAAAACACAGAAAGATAGCTCTTCCTTTAACCTACATTAGAGTGAAAACAATACGCTGGACGCCTACCACTAGACATGCATCAATTTAAGATACATAGGAAGCAGGGAAAGGAAAACCTGAAAGGAGGCAACTCGTATGGAGATTCAACCAACTGACTCTTCCACACACAGCCAAGACCAGCCATTTGCTACAGGCCCAAATGAAAACAAACAAACAAACAGGGCTTCCTCTCTTTGACCTGCACTGATCCGAATACACAGAGGACAAGCTTCCTTCTTCCAACTCCTTCATTTGAGTGTGAATGATGGAAAAGGAGACATTGAGAAGCGGACACCCAGGGCTTTCACTTGCGACATCGTTAAACGCACTAAAACAACATATTGAAGATTAGCATGCTCATCCCCAGAATATTTTGACGTGTCTATTTTCTAAGGATAAAGCTAAGCACATTAACAACTTCATAGTTATGAACACTACAACGATATGGAAGAAAATGTTACTTATTCCACAAGAATTAATAACACTCCCTAAAACACTTGGTCATAGGAAATAGATTTATTTCCATTACAGAATTAAAAAAGCTATTTTGGAGTGATCAATGTACACTACCGTTCAGAAGTTTGGGGTCATTTCGAAATGTCCTTGTTTTTGAAAAAAAAGCACATTTTTTGCCCATTCAAATAACATCAAATTGTTCAGAAATAGAATGTAGACATTGTTAATGTTGTAAATGACTATTGTAGGTTGAAACGGCTGTTTTTGAATGGAATATCTACATAGGCGTACAAAGGCCCATTATCAGCAACCATCACTCCTGTGTTCCAATGGCACATTGTGTTAGCTAATACAAGTATATAATTTTAAAAGGCTAATTGATCATTAGAAAACCCTTTTGCAATTATGTTAGCACAGCTGAAAACTGTTGTTCTGATTAAAGAAGCAATAAAACTGACCTTCTTTAGACTAGTTGAGTATCTGGAGCATCAGCATTTGTGGCTTCGATTACAGGCTCAAAATGGCCAGTAACTAAGAACTTTCTTCTGAAACTCGTCAGTCTATTCTTGCTCTGAGAAACGAAGGCTATTCCATGCGAGAAATTGCCAAGAAACTGAAGATTTCGTACAACGCTGTGTAATACTCCCTTCACAGAACAGAGCAAACTGGCTCTAACCAGAATAGAAAGAGGAGTGGGAGGCCCCGGGGCACAACTGAGCGAGAGGACAAGTACATTAGAGTGTCTAGTTTGAGAAATGGACGCCTCACAAGTCCTCAACTGGCAGCTTCATGAAATAGTACCCACAAAACACCAGTCTCAATGTCAACAGTGAAGAGCTGACTCTGGGATGCTCGCCTTCTATGCAGAGTTGCAAAGAAAAAGCCATATCTCGGACTGACCAATAAAAAGAAAAGATTAAGATGGGCAAATAAAACACAGATACTGGACAGAGGAACTCTGCCTAGAAGGTCAGTATCCGGGGAGTCGCCTCTTCACTGTTGACGTTGAGACTGGTGGGTACTATTTAATGAAGCTGCCAGTTGAGGACTTGTCAGCCGTTTCCAGCTACAATAGTCATTTACAACATTAACAGTGTCTACACTGTATTTCTGATCAATTTTGTTATTTTAAAAAGGACAATTATTATTATTATTATTTTTAAACAAGGACATTTCTAAGTGACCCCAAACTTTTGAACGGTAGTGTAAATATTTTCAAACATGCAACTTAAATGTTTCATATCAAGAAATGTCAATTTGAAATCTGTTGGACATCAGGGAAATTTTGAAGAAACCCTATCTGAGTAAGAAAATTATATTCATATGGATAGTTAAGATATAAAAAATATATAAACTATTGGAACCAAGACTTAAAAATAACTGATATTGGCACAGGATGGAGGGAATGTTGGAACTAACAAAATTCCAGGTAATGAAAATCTACGCTCAATCCAGCACAAACTAATGTATAGAATTGATTAGACAAGAGACAGAATTCACCAATTCTACAGCACAAAGGCAGAGTCATGACTTAAGTGTAAAACGAACCATGACTAAATAATGCACGCCTTCTGGGAATACTATAAAATCCAAAAGTTATGGGCGGAGTTAGAACGTTGGCTGTCAGTAGTATTACAATGTACATTAACTTTTAATCCATCTGTCTGCATATTTCAAGACATGGCATATGGGGGTGTAGTGAGAAACCTGCTGACTTCGACGATACTTTTCTCATATATCATCTTGAAAAAAACATATGGAAATCAACCAATCCTCCATCGTCCAAATGCTTTATTATTTAAATGTTAAGTGCGTGGGCAACAGAGAGGAACAAGATGGTGCAGTTTGAGGCCATGTGGTGGAGGGTGATACGGGCGCTGGAGACTGGGCTGTGGGCCTGGGCAGGGATGAGAGTGGATGTTGGGGTGCCTCGGTATGTGGATGTTTTGTATACAATATATACAGTGGAGCAAAAAAGTATTTAGTCAGCCACCAATTGTGCAAGTTCTCCCAATTAAAAAGATGAGAGAGGCCTGTAATTTTCATCATAGGTACACTTCAACTATGACGGACACAATGAGAAAAGAAAATCCAGAAAATCACATTGTAGGATTTTTAATGAATTTATTTGCAAATTATGATGGAAAATAAGTATTTGGTCAATAAAAGTTTCTCAATACTTTGTTATATACCCTTTGTTGGCAATGACAGAGGTCAAACGTTTTCTGTAAGTCTTCACAAGGTTTTCACACACTGTTGCTGGTATTTTGGCCCATTCCTCCATGCAGATCTCCTCTAGAGCAGTGATGTTTTGGGGCTGTTGCTGGGCAACACGGACTTTCAACTCCCTCCAAAGATTTTCTATGGGGTTGAGATCTGGAAACTGGCTAGGCCACTCCTGGATCTTGAAATGCTTCTTACGAAGCCACTCCTTCGTTGCCCAGGCGATGTGTTTGGGATCATTGTCATGCTGAAAGACCCAGCCACGTTTCATCTTCAATGCCCTTGCTGATGGTAGGCTTTGTTACTTTGGTCCCAGCTCTCTGCAGGTCATTCACTAGGTCCCCCCGTGTGGTTCTGGGATTTTTGCTCACCATTCTTGTGATCATTTTTCCCCCTCGGGGTGAGATCTTGAGTGGAGCCCCAGATCGAGGGAGATTATCAGTGGTCTTGTATGTCTTCCATTTCCTAATAATTGCTCCCACAGTTGATTTCTTCAAACCAAGCTGCTTACCTATTGCAGATTCAGTCTTCCCAGCCTGGTGCAGGTCTACAATTTAGTTTCTGGTGTCCTTTGACAGCTCTTTGGTCTTGGCCATAGTGGAGTTTGGAGTGTGACTGTTTGAGGTTGTGGACAGGTGTCTTTTATACTGATAACAAGTTCAAACAGGTGCCATTAATACAGGTAACGAGTGGAGGACAGAGGAGCCTCTTAAAGAAGGTATTTAGGTACAGGTATTTAAGAGCCAGAAATCTTGCTTGTTTGTAGGTGACCAAATACTTATTTTCCACCATAATTTGCAAATAAATTCATTAAAAAATCCTACAATGTGATTTTCTGGATTTTTCCCCTTCATTTTGTCTGTCATAGTGGAAGTGTACCTATGATGAAAATTACAGGCCTCTCTCATCTTTTTAAGTGGGAGAACTTGCACAACTGGCAAAATACTTTTTTGCCCCACTGTATACTGAACAAAAATATGAATGCAACATGCATTGCAAATGTCAAAGGTTTTCCTGAGTTATAGTTCATGAGGAAATCAGTCAATTGAAATAAATTCATTAGGCCCTAATCTATGGATTTCACATGACTGGGAATACATATATGCATCTGTTAGTCACAGATACCTTGGGCCTCATGATCTTGTCACGGTATCTCGGTGCATTCAAATTGTAGTAAAAAAAAATGCAATTGTGTTAGTTGTGCGTGGCTTATGCCTGCCTGCCCATACCAAAACCCCACCACCACGGGGCACTCTGTTCACAACGTTGACATCAGCAATCTGCTCGCCTACATACAGATGGCATTGTGTTGTGTGACAAAACGGCACATTTTAGAATGGCATTTTTTTTGTTCCTAGCACAAAGTTACTTGTGTAATGATCATGCTGTTTAATCAGCTTCTTGATATACCACACTTGTCAGTTGGATGGATTATCTTGGCAAAGGAGAAATTCTCACTAACAGGAAGATTTTTTTAGAAATAAGATTTTTGTGCATGTGGAACATTTCTGGGATGTTTTATTTCAGTTCATAAAATATGGGACCAACACTTTACATGTTGCGTTTAGATTTTTGTTCAGGGTATAAAAAAAAAGATGAAACGTTGTGAGACTATTGAGATGGCACAGTGGTCTATGGTGGTATAAGGCACTGCATCTCAGTGCTAGAGGCGTCACTACAGACCCTGGTTCGATCTTTGGGTTTTAAAGTGTGCAACAGGCCAATTTAAAGTGAATATAAGACCAGGTTAAGTGACTGAGGTGAATGTTAGCCGTCTGCTCGTTAGAAATAGAAGGAATAGAACAGACTGCTCTCATTCTCTGGTCCACAGGGGCTCGTATTACTAAGGAACAGCAGTCATGTGGCTTCCATTCAATTCAATCAAAACCTAATGCACAATGAGCCACCGTCTTAGCTAACATCATCCCACACAGTCAGTATGGATTGAAAACCCTTTTTCAGATGCCTTGGTCCTCATTACAAGCACTACGTGTCGACGGCCACAGCCAGATTTTGAAAGATGCAGCCCTACAAGAGTCTGTCGGGAGAGCTGCAGGACGGGGGTGTTGGCTGTGTGACAGACGGTACCATGTAAGCCAGTGAGCTGTCACAGAAAGCACAGTGGCTGAACCAGCCCCAGGAGGAGAGAGCGAGTACCTGTCCGTCTTCTGAATGGGGATATAACTGGAGATGAAGGGATAGGGGGGAGGGAGGGAGATGTCTCTCTGACCTAGAAAACTCAGCTTCATTCCAACTCAAGCTCACTTGTGTAGGGTATTGCCGTCGTCCGTTTTGACATGGGGTCAATGAGAGTGTTTCATGTGATTTGAGGCCCTCTTATTGTCTTTCCGTACTCTGTGTTTCTGTTCTGCTATTACAGCCACATCTCCCCACTCCCCACATTGGCTGCTATTCCAATACTGTAGACAGGCGCCATGTTTATACCAATTACAAAACAATCACACTTCACTTATAATAAATAGAAATAACAATGTTATTGCCAAGGAACATGTTGTGCCAACATGGGGACGGTGTGCCAATCTCTTAATATCTATGACTGCAATCTTCAACCCCCCAATCGCCCCGGTGATGAAAAACAAACTCGCCCACTCTCCGTTGCCCTTCTTTCTCTTTCCACCACCCCTCTTCTCCCTCCGGCCTCACCTATCTGGTTGTTCCTGTCTGCCTCGTCCCGAGCACCGTCTGATGACTCGTTGAGTTTGTCTTGGAGCTGTCTAACCAGGTCTTCCTCCATGTCCATGATGTTCAGGTCCTCGTCCTCATGACGAAGGTCCCCCTCGTCCTCCTCATCATCGCTGCTGCTGCTGATGTCGTTGAAGATTTCCCTCAGCTCGTCACGTTGGGCTGGAAGAAAACATTGATTTTCACATTGTCAAATAAAATATCTAAAAAATTTATAAGAATAATAATTCAGTCTTCTTACTGTGACCACTCCTCACCAACAAAACACAGTCCTCCCTTTAGGACAGTTTTAGAAACACCAAGGCAGCTTTTCCCAAACTAGGGGTCCGGACCCCATGTGCGGTCACCTAATTTGAAAATGGGACCGCGGCAAAAAAATATTCCAAAAATTCTAAATAAATAAATTCGCACTTGGTTCATAAAACCGGGAAAACGTCAGTAACCTCCGGTAGCTGCTAAATGTGGCTGTAATAAACAGAGAGGATTCTGTTTTCTACCTACAAATATGTCTCCATCTTTTGAATGGTTTAAAGGAGCAATACGCAGTAGCTACTGTACATACATTTTAGACCTATAAATTAATGAATGATATGTACACAGTGATTCTTGAAGAATATAACTTATTAGCGCAACTGTCATACTCCATGAGAAACCAAAATACAAGCTTGTTTAACACCAATGCCTGTAAACAAAGTAAATGTAAACAAACACTCACAACATGATAAAGCTTTCATTTTGATATCACGGATGGCCAGTCTTTGCAACCATACCTATGTCTATGAATTTGAGAGTGGTTCCATTACTCCAGAGCACACTATCGTTTCAACTGCTGATTGCCGCTGTCATGACGTTGCCCTCTTTGGGTTCAGCAAGCCCATCCCCCTCTCCCTGCCTCCTTCAACTAGGCTGCTGTGGTCAGAGAGAGGTCGTAAATTCCTGAGAAGACCCTGCCTCATGGACACACATTATAAGAGACAGAGTGAATTTTCATAGAGAACAAAGGAATTTCTTCCACCTCACAGAACTTGAGGTCCGAACAACATTTATGTTCCCATGAGGCTCATGGCAGACGGTGTGGCCACATTGCCATAACGCTGTTTATATAATAGCCTCAGATATGAGGTTTACATATAATTGTTGTATAAGATGAATGAGTGAGTATGATACTGTTTGTAAAATTGTGTGATGTGATTTTGGACTGTAATGAAGGAAACTCCAATTCCCTTTTGAATTTAACTAAATCAGAGGACCGCCCGAGCCCAGTTAGGGTCAGACATCCTGGGACAGCCCTTTTCTGCAATTCCGAATAAAACCCAACTTTGAGAAATTATCACCAGACCATGTTTCTCTCAATCACGGGAGTACAAAGGTTGTAGACCATTGCTGAATCCATATCACATTCCACGTGGTTAAACTCTTAGACTATCGATACTGACAGAATAAGAACAAGTCTTTGATATTAATTACTAGTCTGCAGCTAGGAATTCGGTATCATTGAACGCGAAGAACGACAACCGCCGAAACATTCATTCTACAACAACATGAATGTCACTCTGAACTATCCACTTTAACCACGACAGAGAGAGAGACGGACAATTCTACAAAATAAACAACTTTTCAACAGAGATCAAGACGACACACTGAGCGAAAATATATATATTGATTGCAATTGTTCCCGAATGAGTTTTACATGACCTTATCCTTGATTTGTTCATGGATTAGCATTTCAATTTTTATAATTATCACTCTGTAGTGACTTCTCAGCTGACTCCTTTTGTCCACCAAGCCGATTTAGCCCACTAGGGCACATTTCTTGTAACCATATTTACCCTGTTTGTTTGTTTATGCATTTCTATTAATTACTTAGTAATAATTAAATGATTTAAGACAATGGATGTATGGATGACTCATAGTGAAGACGGTGTTCGTGCAGATAACCAACAATTTACGACGTTTGGAATGAGACTAACGTGAGGTAAAGTAAATAATTCATTAATCAGAAGACTATTTGATCAGATATAAAATATCTGAAAAGTTATTTTAGGAAATGATAACTTTGTAATCTGAATATTTTCCTTGGTACCCCGACTTCCTAGTTAATTACGATTACATGATTAAGTCTAATCGCGTATTATTAATTACAGAGAATTTACTGTCAATTTAATGATAGTAAAGACACGACACGGCTTTAAGCTACAAAATATTGACTCAAGACATTTCAGCTTTCCCTTTTTTATTAATTTGTTTCAAAAATGTCAAAAAATGATTCCACTTTGACATTATGGGGTATTGTGTGTAGGCCAGTGACACAAAAATGTACATTGAATCCATTTTAAATTCAGGCTGTGACAACAACAAAAAATGGAAAAAGTCAAGGGTGTGAAAACTTTCTGAGGGAACTGTATGTCTGTTGCAGAGACGAGAGCGTGAGTAAAACAAGTTTGAATCAGTCAGGGAAATAAGTGCTGAAAACATTTTTAAAAAGTTGATACCAAAATAGGGTTGTGGGCCAAAAGAAAGTTAGGGAAACCCTGCACTAGGGCCTACTGTACTGCGTTGGAGCAGTGAAAGGCTATGTGGCATACTGTATGTTCTAACTTCTGTGTGGGTGTGACGGCCCTAAGGTGGTAGGAGCCTGTAACATCAGTTATGGCTCTCATTCCAAACATAATACATGTATTCAATATGTGGACTAAGTTAACTGAGAGTCACTCTGCACGGAACCTTCACATCTGCTAAATGATCATATTATAGTATTACTACATTTTGCCCACTTCCATGGTGCTTACCTGAGGAGCCATGCCCCATCTTGTGTCCCGATGTCCCAGGTGATGAGTCCAGGTTGGCCAGAGAGCCGTGGTTGTCTGCCTCCTTGGTCTCATCCTCAGCTATCACCTCCCAGCCTGAAGGCCAAGTTAGGGAAACGTTGTACACCAAACACTACCTCACTGCTTTCATTAAGTTATGTCACGTTCCAGCTACTCACAACTGGCTTCCCTATGGGCCTACAAGGACATATTAACATGTACCACCACCCATTGAAATCTACACTAAGGGAGATGCACTCCGATGTTAATGCTGTCCCATGTTCTGTGCTCGCCCCCCCCCACCAGGTAAGTTGACCAAGAACACATTCTCATTTACATCAACGCCCTGGGGAATGGTTCCTCCTGCTTTATCATTTCATCATGGTGCTTATTGACGAAGGTGTTGGTGTGCAGGTCTCACATTAACACGTTACAAGGAGTCAGTTCAAGTGAGGCCCAGCAGAGTAGGGCCCTCGCTGGTCAACAGCTATTGGATGTGTTGTGTGTCATTTACAGTGCATGTATAAAAGGGTACCGCAATACCTGGTGACAGTTTGGTGCAGCGTTAGAGACAGTGTGCGTGTGCGCGTTTGCCCCAGTGAGTGAGCTAAAAGGATACGGACACTAACGGCCTCTGCGTCCGTGCTCAGTAATCTCTTCACCTCCTTCTCCACGTCGGGAGACTCGATGTACTGCAGAGGAAATCAGGTTAGACTTACTTCATGCCTCCAGACTACCCACCCCCACACCCACACACACCCCTAGCGAATGGCTGGCCATGTGCCAGCAAACACATTAGCGATTAAGAACAGCGAGCCAAACCGATATGGTGTTGCACCTTAAAGAAGATTTATTCAAAAGACAAAGTAGGAATCTTTCCTCTCACTCGCTCTCTGTCACTTGGATCAAAGCAGAGAGTTAGATTGCTCTCTTGCAAACCTTTGGGGCAAATGAAGATGGAAGGCCTTTATTTTTTATGTAAATCTTAGTTTTTACATCCGCTGCAGTTCCTCTTTTATGAAATGTAAATGTGTTGTTTGAATTAAGGGCCTGGGACGAGAACCCGACATCATCTGAAGAAAATATTCACAAGATGAGGGGGAGAGAGAGCTCTAGGGGAAACACAAGATGTCAGTACCTTTTTTTTTGCAGTCTTCCTGAATCTTCTCTTCCTTGTGTTCTTTAGAGGACAGGTGACTGGAGACCAAAACATCATGATTTAAAGTTAACAGAACCGTCAGAAAGGAAACTTGCAGATTGGCTGAGGCTTGAAGATAAGTCTCTGCGGGATGCAAAGTGCTACTCAGCATATTTCAATACAGAGGGGATATAGTTCTACTTACTGCCATGGTTCCACACAAACTTCTTGTCCTTGTCTTTGTCCTTCTTCTTCTTGGGGTCTACAGTACCGGTGGGTTCCTCCAAGGGAGGGTAGAGGTCTCCATCCAACGTGCACACCAGCATCTAACCCACACAGAACAGGGTCAAAGAGCAATGAATAAATCGACCTTATAGAATGCCTGAAAATATATAAACCAACACTATGTGAGGTCATTATCAATCATCCCTGGTACTAATCCCCGAGCCGACTAGGTGAAAAATCTCTGGGCGTGCCCTTGAGCAAGGCACTGAACCCTTATTGCTCCTGTAAGTTGCTCTGGATAAGAGCGTCTGTTAAATGACTGAAATGTCATACAGAAACAGGGCATTCTAAACCTTAGAGCAGACACTGCAGCCGTTGACAACTGGTCTGGAGACTTCATACACCATTCTACTCCTATATGGTGGTTGTATGAGAGCATCCTTCCTGTCCTACCTGACAGACGTCAGCAGTCTTATAGAAGGTCTTCTTGTCCACTGTTTTCAGAGACTCCAGGATGCAGGGCAGATCCACCAGTTTACACGCCAAAGGTACACGATCCACTCTCACGATGCCATGACGACCATCAGCTACAGAACATCATATGATGTCATTTCACACATAGAAAAATAATTTGACTACTGGTCACCTATCACAGGTTTACTTGAATGTCCGTTGAAATTATCCTACTTCTATGACTTCATCCTTATGTTGGCAATAGGTGCTTTCTTGGGAAGGAATGGCCATTCTGTAATGTGATGCTGGTATAACTGCTTCTGAACCAAAAAAGGTTAAATGAGCACCAGGGTTAAACAAGGTTCTCTCTACTTTAATTTCAAGTTGCTTCATTAGCATGATTAATGGGGCCAATTTACCTTATCCTTGATTTGAATTATGCAAATGACAAAGCCTAACTTTCTACATTTACAGAGTGTGACCAACTTCCTTTGCGGCAGATGGTAATATTGTGAGTGAACAGTTAAGACCATTCCATGAAAACAACAAGGTGCACTTGAACTAACAAGACATGAAGGCTCAATACCTACCGTGCAGTTCAATGGTGAGTCTGTCTTTGAGGTTCATGCTGCTAGACTGGGCAATACATCTCACTGTTGAGGCATATTCCTTTGACAGAGATCATGCAGTCAAGATATACATCAATCCCGAAACAGTTTATGCCACGTCAAGTATGATTTCCTTTATTTCAAGACGTGGTTGCACAGAAAGGTACAATACAGGCAAACGAGTGTTTGAGTCTCAGGTTCAATTATGGTTGGCAATTATTAATCAATCATGGTGACATTCATTCTGGTACAATATTCACAAGTTTCAGCAGGTAGACTGTAGCTAAGTTGGTTAAAAAATAGCATCATTTTGAATTTGAGATACGTGGCTATTTAAATTTTAAAAAATACACAAAACCAAAAATGCTGTCATCCCATTGTATTCCATGTGTTTCCTTACCGTAGGCAGCCGCAGGACAAATTGACTCTCCAGCTCATGGGGTGCATCATCTTTGTTTTTCGAACCGACCTTCCCCACTGCAAATCAGTGCATAATAACATATTAATAGTCATATTTGGTAGGTTTGATTATATAGCTAGCTGGTTAGTTAGTTAGCTGGTTAGTTAGCTAGCTGGTTAGTTAGCTGGTTAGTTAGCTAGCTGGCTAGTTAGCTGTCTGGTTGAGTTTCTATTAACGTTAACGTTACGCTAGCTTCACCGAAGACGGGCGATCTCCTATTTCACATGTTAACAAAACGTACCTTTTATTTTGGAGGTCGATTTGGTCTTTTTGTTCTGCATGGTGACTACTTGAAAATAAAAATAAAGAGCCTTGTCGATGCACACACAGCTAGAAACAACACAGCAAACCGGAAGACTCTTCTTTGATTACGTTTGACCTAATTCAATGGACTATTCTGCCACCTACTGGTCAGAATGGGAATAGATCCCTTTCAGAAAAATATTGCAGTCAGTGCAGTGAAACTGCAGCACACAGATCACACCGACAGAGGAGGAGAGACCGAATTACATTCATTTCCGATGGAACGCTGCGTTTTCCATTCAGCATTCGGTTGCAAAGGCAGTTGTAGTGCGTTCTGTGTGCTGCATACGTTGGATTTATGGAACATATGAGTCAAACTGTATGTGTGAATGGTTTGACAGGAATGGTAGCAGAAGGGGAATGTTGAACTTTTGTTGCACACATATCCAGATGATGCTGCGTACCATTTTGCGTTAGCCTAGACCCGTTCTAATTCACATACAGCCCCAACAGATCCACAGAACTTGTTCTCAACTAGCCTACCTGGTTAAATAAAGGTGAAATAAAAAATAAAAAGATGACAATCTCTATTGCACTCGACACTGCCCTTTCCCACCTGGACAAAAGGAACACCTACGTGAGAATGCTGTTCATTGACTACACCTCAGCTTTCAACACACCCTAGCATTAAACACCTCCATCTGCAAATGGATACTGGACTTTTTGACAGGCCGCTCTCGGGTGGTAAGGCTAGGCAACAACACATCTTCCACGCTGACCCGCAACACAGGAGCCCCTCAGGGGTGCGTGCTTAGCCCCCTCTTCTACTCCCTGTTGACCCACGACTGTGTGGCAGCACATGACTCCATCACCATCATTAAGTTTGCTGTTGACATGATGGTAGTAGGCCTGATCACCGACGATGATGAGACAGCCTACAGGGAGGAGGTCAGAGACCTGGCAGTGTGGTGCCAGGACAACAACCTCTCCTTCAACGTCAGCAAGATAAAGGAGCTGAAACTACAAGAAACAGAGGGCCAAACACGCCCGCATTCACATTGATGGGGCTGTAGTGGAGACGGTCATAAGCTTCAAGTTCCTCTGGACCTATCACTGAGGTCCTATCATGGTTCAAAAACACCAAAACAGTTGTGAAGAGGGTAAGAAAAAAATTCATAACAACAAAAATAAGCTTTTTTTAAAATCTTAAGTTAAGCTTAGGGTTAGGCATAAGGTTAGCAGTGTGGTTAAGGTTAGGGTTAAGGTTTTATTTTTATTTTTAAGAAGAGAAATTGTATGGGCGGGGTTCATGACCTTGTGTCTGTGGTAACTAGTAACCATCGTACTACTAGAGTGACGTCTTTAACTTCCCGGTCAAAATCCAAAGCAAACCTCATAATAAGATTTCTGAACAGAAAAACTATATCTCAAGAGTTAATAATAATATATACAAATCAATATATAGTTTGACACATTAATCACCAATATGGGAACACAATTAGCAGCATTATCATATTTTATTTTTATCATCCTAAAATACTTTTAATTTGAACAACAAAAAATGCAATACGGAGACAAAAAACATTTTCCCTTCTGGAACCATCCATCGCCAGGAAGGGACAGAAGAGAGGAGGCTATTTTTAGAAGATTAAGAGTGGGACACAGCCGATTGAATAAGATTTTAAATGTGATAGGAAAGCATCCAAAAGGAAAGTGTGATTATTGCCAGGAAACAGAGACCGTATTGCTACAGTGTGGCAGTATCAGAGGAAAGAGAGAGGCTGAGATCTAGTATGAGGGAGAAGGGGATACAGGAAATTATTTTAAAGATTATATTGAGTAGAACTTTATTATATATAGTCTCAAATATGTTGTTATGTGTTTTAAAAGCAACGGGGTGGCAGGTAGGATTTAGTTTCTCCCTGCCTCTCTCCCATACTCCAGTACAGAAGGTGGCGATAATGCACCATAACGTTTGATGCCAACCGCCGATAAACCCCCCCGAAGAGAAGGGAAACATCAATCTACTGTTGCTGTCTCCGCTTAGTTATCTCGCATGAAATATATATATAGAAACCTTGAATAACCACAACGTAGCTACTATCTTGAAGATTGAATGTTCAACATGGGTTACAATAAATTCAGAGTCAACGCAACTCGGAAGATGTCGAAGACGTTAGCCTTGACCGTTCTAACCTGTTTGTCGTTCTGCATCAGTGTTTGCAGGGCAGAGGATAGTGCCATGGAGAACATCGTAACAGAGAGGAAGGTTGAAGATAACCACAGACAAGACAGTGCCGACCTGCTGATTTTCATCATGCTCCTAACCCTCACGATTTTAACTATTTGGTTATTCAAGCACCGTCGTTTCAGGTTTTTGCATGAAACGGGACTAGCTATGATCTATGGTGAGTATGTGTGAGAGGCCCACTTGTCAGGAGACTGCATGATGTCATTGATATTGTTATTACTCACCGTCATATTGTTTATGTAGTTAGCTATACACGTCGTTGCATGTTTATGTAGCAGTTCTAATATACCTGTAGACTTCCAGTCATTGCGGTAGTTTCGCGAGACAATGCTAACTTCATCCATACTGCACGCAGAGACATAAAAAATTGTATCCACGAGTTCATCTGACTCTTAAATAGAACAAGGACTAACTCTCACAGTATTCCTTTAACATTACCTGGAAATATGCTGACAGTGTTGTCATTCCTATAGGGATGCGGTAGAGACAATATAATGCCTAGGTCTATGTGAGTCCTAGAATGGCTGTATCACTATGTTATACTGAACAAAAATATTAACTAAACATGCAACAATTTCAAAGATTTTACTGAGTTACAGTTCATAGAAGGAAATCAGTCAATTGAAATAAATCCATTAGGAGCTAATCTATTGATTTCACATGACTGGGAATACAGATATCTGTTGGTCACAGAAACCTTTTTTTAAAGTAGGGGCATGGATCAGAAAACCAGTTGGTATGACCACCATTTTTTGCCTCATGCAGCGCGACACATCTTGTTCGCATAGAGTTTGACCAGGTTGTTGATTGTTGCCTGTGGAATGTTGCCCTGTTCCTCTTCAATGGCTGTGCGAAGTTGCTGGATATTGTCGGGAACTGGAACACGCTGTCATACATGTTGATCCAGACTGGTGATTATGCTGGCCATGGAAGAACTGGGACATTTTCAGCTCCCAGGAATTGTGTACAGATCCTTGCGACATGGGGCAGTGCATTATCATGCTGAAACACGAGGTGTTGAGTGGCACGACAGTGGGCCTCAGGATCTCATCACGGTATCTCACAGCATTCAAATTGCCATCGATAAAATGCAATTGTGTTTGTCGTCCGTAGCTTATGCCTGCCCATACCATAACCCCACTGCCACCATGGGGCACTCTTCACAACGTTGACATCAGCAAACCTCTTGCCAACACGACACCATACACATACGTGTCTGCCATCTGCCCGGTACAGTTGAAACCGGGATTAATCCGTGAAGAGCACACTTATCCAGCATGCCAGTGGCCATCAAATGTTAGCTTTTGCTCACAGAATTTGGTTATGACGCCGAGCTGCAGTCAGGTCAAGACCCCGATGAGGACGACGAGCATGCAGATGAGCTTCCCTAAGATGGTTTCTGACTGTTTACGCAGAATTATTTTGGTTGTGCAAATCCACAGTTTCATCGGTTTTCCGGCTGGCTGGTCTCCGACGATCCCGCAGGTGAAGAAGCTGGATGTGGAGGTCCTGGGGTGGCGTGGTTACACGTGGTCTGCGGTTGTGAGGCTGGTTGGACGTACTGCCAAGTTCTTTAAAGCGACATTGGAGGCAGCTTATGGTAGAGAAATTAACATTACATTCTCTGGCAACAGTACTGGTTGACATTCCTGCAGTCATCATGCCAATTGGACACTCCTTCAACTTGAGACATCTGGCATTGTGTGACAAAACGGCACAATTTTATTGTCCCCAGCACAAGGTGCACCTGTGTAATGATCATTATTTTTAATTAGCATCTTGATATGCTACATCTGTTAGGTGGATGGATTATCTTGGCAAAGGAGAAATGCTCACTAACAGGAATGTAAACTAATTTGTGCACAAGATTTGAGAGAAATATGCTTTATGTGCGTATGGAACATTTCTGAGAGCTTTTATTTCAGCTTATGAAACATGGGACCAGCACTTTACCTGTTGCGTTTATATTTTTGTTCAGTGTACATCTCTGTTGTTGGGAAACAATATTCATGCCTGATCAGTTATGCGACTGTGTGCATGCACTAAACCCCATACCGTTCTGTGTTATTCACCCAGGAAGGTCCAACTTGCTTCAGTGTTTTACTGTAGTTTAGTGTAGTACTCTCTACTACACACCATGCACTCCCCTGAAGCCTGTTACCTGGTTATTTATTTACAATTCACAAGGTGCTGCTGTACCAGCTGTAAGGGTGGAGAGGACAACTGTGAACCCAGTTAGCAGGGGTTGCCTTGTGGCATGTACTGTAGGGGCTTTCATAGGTGCAATTCTGTGTTTGTTCACCCTCTGTTCCCTCTCTCTCCCTCCAGGTGTGCTGGTTGGGGTGGTCCTGCGCTATGGTATCCACGTACCCCGTGACATTAGTAACGTCACCCTCAGTTGCCATGTCAACGCCAGCCCGCCCACACTGCTCGTCAACGTCAGTGGCAAGTTCTACGAGTACAGTCTGAAGGGTGAGATCAGCCCCTCTGAGATCAATGATGTACAAGACAACGAGATGCTTCGCAAGGTAGAGTCCCAAACAGATGTGGTCCTTGTTAATGTGATGCACATGAATGGCTTGACTGACCAAAACAGTGGGTGCTTACAGATGGCATGGTTGTTGTCTGAAAGTGTTTCTTCATATCTGAAGTGCTGTTTGGGAGGCTTAGTACGAATCAGGAAAGTAGGTTGCCTTTGTTGACATATTTCATTCTCAATCTTTCCCTAGACATTTTCCACACATCCTCACTGTCTGACACACACTCATGAGACTGTGTCTAACTCGGAGCATAGCATATGTAATCAGTCATGTCCTGAGGTAGCCTACAGAGCACTATTCAGCTCTGTTCTATGCAAACACAGTGTCACCTGATCAGAGAAAATAAACCTTTCCTTGATGCCATTTAGGACTTAGAGTTGATGTCAGCCTAAAGAGGCTTGATCAGAACTAGGCCTAACCGTAGGACATTAGATTAACAAACATAACAACTAGCGCTATTTTCATCCATCAACACAATTGAAAAGGGATTTAGAACCCTTGTTAGTTATTATTACAGGTAGTTATAATTAGATTTGAACTAATAATAACAGGTTTTATTAGTTGTAGTCCTCCATAGTCAGTGGGAGACTGCAGTTCAGTCATGTAATACAATCCCTCTTGTGTTTTTCCTCTTTTCTATAGGTGACCTTTGACCCTGAAGTGTTCTTTAACATCCTCCTGCCCCCCATTATCTTCCATGCCGGCTACAGTCTGAAGAGGGTAAGACATGTAGTTAGTTGTTTAAAGATGCTCTATACAGAAATTGCTCTGCCATTTCCTGGTTGCTAAAATGCTAACAGTTTGCCTAATTTCAGTTTGTGATAAAACAAGCAAGTATGGTGTAGATAATCATTGTACCATCTAAACCGTAGTTAAAAATATTTTCCATAACCACACATATTGTATTTTCAGATGTTTGAAGCTGGTGTACAAAACCAAGAGAAAAAGATACAAAAACTAAACTTAAATATGGGGAGCATAGAAATAGTGGCCACAGAACAGATTTACCACTTCTTAGACTTGCTTTCAATGATAATGACAGATCTATAACACGCATTTCCATGTAAATTTGGTCAGGTCGCCCCAAAAGTTACATATTGCAGCTTTAAACGATAGTTAAATCACAGTGTTGATTTGTTCTTGGGTAATATTTAGGCCTAATCCTTCATCTAATTCTATCTCCCAGAGACATTTCTTCAGGAACATGGGATCCATCCTAGCCTATGCCTTTCTGGGAACAGTCATATCATGTTTCATCATTGGGTGAGTTCACACCCTGTATTATACATGTATCCATTACATCTGTGTGTTTATGCACCTTTAGGGTTTTGTGTGACATGTCAGAGAAATGCTCAGCTGAAGTAGTATGATCTCTATCTCTGTACAGGTTACTGATGTACGGCTGTGTCACGCTGATGAAGCAAGTGGGACAGCTTGACGGGGACTTCTTCTTCACTGACTGCCTGTTGTTTGGAGCCATTGTCTCTGCTACTGACCCCGGTACAGACCCCGTTCACCTCAGTCACCTCTTTAGTACACTACATAATGGTCAACCGCTTGCTTCACTAGTAATATGCCTAGTCAGACATAGTTATTTAAAGGGTGATTTCCTGATTCACAAGCTGCAAAAACATGCACTGCTGCTAATTTATTTCAGTGACTGGAAAAATGTGAGTTGTGGAATATAGCATAGGCTGATGTACACACCACCAATGATTTCTAACCTATAGGGCTCTATTTGTGGGTTATTTTTAGTAGAATGTTGCCAACTATATGTTGCGCGTCTTACATTCTAGAATGTGGTCTTGGGGGTCCATCTGCATGTCATTGTGCCATTCTGTAGACAGTCTAAAGGTGGTTACTGTGTCTCTCGTCCTGCAGTGACGGTGCTGGCCATCTTCAACGAGCTGCAGGTGGACGTGGATCTGTACGTTCTGCTGTTTGGAGAGAGCGTTCTCAATGACGCCGTGGCCGTGGTGCTGTCCTCGTGAGTCCTCCATCTTAACCTGACCCACCTGTCTACCGTCTGTCTGTGCGCCTGTATGTACACACTCGCGTTGTGAAGTTTTGTGTTTGTCTTTGCGATCCATTGTTGTGACGCTTTGGCTGACAAATCTCACCTTTCAACAGATGTGCTTTGAAACTGTTTTTTATTTTATTTAAAAATATATATAATTTGTGCAGGGTAAGGGGGCGTTTAGCCTACACACCCACACAGGTTCATGGACATGCGCACACAGACACCCTCGAACAACTTGTTGGTATGGATTTTCCTGTGTGTGACCTGGCACTATACCAATAACAAGCCTAGTATTAATACTGTGAAATGTGTGAGGCTGACCTTTTGGTAACCCTAACCACTACATTCCCTCTGCCGGGAACTCTTAATATTTCAGAATTCGGTTGTGTTATGGTTGGCTCAGTGCGGGGGTGCGGCACGCCCCTGGAGCCAGTCAGTGGGTAGAGGGTGTGGCGGCGACGTGAGACACTCCCCTGAGCTGGTGTGCTAGCCCAGTGCTTTTGCAGTGGTTTCATTTTGCGTCATTAGAACACACACGGCAAATGACCAACCATTACACTCCAGATAGCAGATATGAACCACAGCACAAGTACAACCCAGAAAGGGATAGTTCACTCAAATCAAAGTTCGTCAGGTGTTTGCAGAACCTAAAAGTTTTGAGTAATGAGCCCATATTAGATCCAGAGGTATGCATTAGGGAAAATCTTGATGCACCAATTCAAACTGCATCCCAGTTCTGGTGGTATGACATTCTGGTGATTTGCTGTTTGGGTGATACCAGTTTGTTGTTACGTCCAGTGGAGGCTGCTGAGGTTAGGACGGCTCATAATAATGGCTGTACTGGAGTCAATGGTATCAAGCACATAAAACCAAGTGGTTTCCATTCCATTGACTCCATTTGGATTTTGACATGTTATCTAACATCACTAATTCCAAGCTTCAGCTAATCTTTCACAAGTGGTTCCACATATTTGACCAGTTTCAAAATCTAGGCCTAATAGTTCCTCCAGTTTGAATTGAATAAAAAGCTGTTGAAGTGTTTCTGCCAAAGTTCTTAAGGATTGATGTATCTAACGTGGTAGATGGAATACTTGAAGATGGATCTAACGTGGTAGATGGAATACCTGAAGATGTATCTAACGTGGTAGCTGGAATACTTGAAGATGTATCTAACTTGGGAGCTGGAATACCTGAAGATGTATCTAACTTGGGAGCTGGAATACCTGAAGATGTATCTAACGTGGTAGCTGGAATACTTGAAGATGTATCTAACTTGGGAGCTGGAATACCTGAAGATGGATCTAACTTGGGAGCTGGAATACCTGAAGATGTATCTAACGTGGTAGCTGGAATACTTGAAGATGTATCTAACTTGGGAGCTGGAATACCTGAAGATGTATCTAACTTGGGAGCTGGAATACCTGAAGATGGATCTAACTTGGGAGCTGGAATACCTGAAGATGGATCTAACTTGGTAGCTGGAATACCTGAAGATGGATCTAACTTGGGAGCTGGAATTCCTGAAGATGGATCTAACTTGGGAGCTGGAATTCCTGAAGATGGATCTAACTTGGGAGCTGGAATACTTGAAGATGGATCTAACTTGGGAGCTGGAATACCTGAAGATGGATCTAACTTGGGAGCTGGAATACCTGAAGATGGATCTAACTTGGTAGCTGGAATACCTGAAGATGGATCTAACTTGGGAGCTGGAATTCCTGAAGATGGATCTAACTTGGGAGCTGGAATTCCCATAGAACCCTCTAGCGTAGCACATTGCTACTAAAATAGTTGCATCACGTACAGTACTTACTAGCAGATGTCCATACACAAATATTTACATACTGTAGTACAATCTCATCATGCCTTATTGATTTCCATATGAAACTATGAAAACAAGCCACAACGTATTTGTCTAAGAGATCCATCTGCACTTCAAACAGACTGGGCATGCAAACGGTAGTACTAGTACTATACAGTGTAGTCTCTGGCCACTAGGATCGTTCTGATCATCAGGTATGGGGACCACTAGGATCGTTCTGATCATCAGTTATGGGGTCCACTAGGATCGTTCTGATCATCAGTTATGGGGTCCACTAGGATCGTTCTGATCATCAGTTATGGGGACCACTAGGATCGTTCTGATCATCAGGTATGGGGACCACTAGGATCGTTCAGATCATCAGTTATGGGGACCACTAGGATCGTTCAGATCATCAGTTATGGGGACCACTAGGATCGTTCTGATCATCAGGTATGGGGACCACTAGGATCGTTCTGATCATCAGGTATGGGGACCACTAGGATCGTTCTGATCATCAGGTATGGGGACCACTAGGATCGTTCTGATCATCAGGTATGGGGACCACTAGGATCGTTCTGATCATCAGATATGGGGTCCACTAGGATCGTTCTGATCATCAGTTATGGGGACCACTAGGATCGTTCTGATCATCAGTTATGGGGACCCTTAGGATTAAGCCCTCCCCTGGTCTGTAGGAATATACCATACCTTGGTTCTGATATCAATGGTTTGCAGATTATTCAAGACTTTCAACCTTCTCAGGATGGAAGCACATTATAAAGCAGCTCTCTAGTTTTGTAATTTTCCAAATGATCCATGTTTTCTTTAAGTATTCTGCAAGCAAAGCACATTTATTTCTAGGCTCCAGAAATGCTATAGTACATACCGGTATTTCATTTCCAGCCTTATAACACTTCATCCACCCACATAGGGCACCTGAACTGTTCTGTTCTGTTGTACCTTTTCTAATATTGACTGTGTTTGTACCAGGTCCATTGTGGCATACCAGCCGGAGGGGGACAACAGTCACACCTTTGAGGTGATGGCCATGTTGAAGTCCTTCGGGGTGTTCCTGGGTGTTTTCAGTGGATCCTTCGCCCTGGGGGTGGCCACCGGGGTCATGACAGCCCTCATATCCTTTACGCAGTGATATACTTCCTGTGTGATTTGAGTGTCTAGAAATATATCGATTGATATAGCAATCACATCCAGGTTAGAAACCGATGGAAATGCTTTTGTTCTTGTATTAGAATGTATGAAGTTGTGTTTTTTGGTATTATCAACTTGCTTGTTGCTATATGTTAAATTTAAATCTCTAAGCTTCTCTGTAAAAAAAACTAAGCAAAACAGATAACTGCCTTCCATTTCAAAACTAGTTCACTGCAATTTTCCCTTCCTCCATGAATTGTGGTAACTGAGAGTTGGCCACGCTCTCTGAGCCATTCTTCTCCATCTCTGCCATGGTGGCAATAGCTGGTGTATAGTGAGTTGTGTAGTGTATACACTAAGTGTATAAACATTAGGAACACCTTCCCAGTATTGAGTTGCCCTCAACAGGTTTCAAGTGTTCCACAGGGATGCTGTTCCATTTTGACTCCAATGCTTCTCACGGTTGTGTCAAGTTAGCTGGATGTCCTTTGGGTGGTGGACCGTTCTTGATACACACAGGAAACTATTGAGGGAGAAAAACCCAGCAGCATTGCAGTTCTTGACACACTCAAAACAGTGCGCCTGGCACCTACTACCCTGTTCAAAGGAGCTTAAATATTTTGTCTTGCCCATTCGCCCTCTGAATGGCACACATACACAGTCCATGTCTGGAGGCTTAGAAACCCTTCTTTAACCCGTCTCCTTCCCTTCATCTACACTGATTTGAAGTGGATTTAACAAGTGACATCAATAAGGGATCATAGCTTTCACCGGGATTCACCTGGTCAGTCTATGTCACAGAAATAGGTGTTCCTAATGTCAGTGCAGTGTTTCATGTGGTATTTTCTCCTTGACTGTTCTCCTCACGTCACTAAGTTCACTAAGCTGAGAGACTTCCATCTCCTGGAGACTGCTCTCTTCTTCCTCATGTCCTGGAGCACCTTCTTAATGGCTGAGGCCTGTGGCTTCACAGGTGAACCCTCATCTTACCGCAAAGCTACACTCAGGTCATGGTCCCACCCCACGGGTTATTTTTCATCACCCAGCTTATTACGGTTAATCACGATGTGGATGTGTCTGGTTGATGTTGTGTGTGCAGGTGTGGTGGCGGTGCTGTTCTGTGGGATCACTCAGGCTCACTACACCTTCAACAACCTGTCCCCTGAGTCTCAGGACAGGACCAAACAGGTGAGGTTAACGTTTACCATTGCAGTTATTTAAGGGCAAGCTACTCTGGACAGCAATGTCATCGGCTAAATATTGTTGTTCCGTCAGTGTCCCTGAAAGGTTGTTTTTGTGTTGTCCTGTAGTTGTTTGAGCTGCTGAACTTCCTGGCGGAGAATTTCATCTTCTCCTACATGGGTCTGGCGCTGTTCACCTTCAAGAACCACATCTTCAACCCCACCTTCATTGTCGGGGCTTTTGTATCTTTACTCAAAACTATAATACTTAAATTAAAGTTCAACTTTTGATTTAGTAGCACTGTAGGGAGTTCATGTGGAGTATGGACTATATTGCATGTAAAGTTGGTGAAACCAGAAAGGTCATGGTAAGATTGCAAATATTGCTCTGGACTGTTTGGAGGCCTCCTTGACAATGTGTTCCCCTCCCAGCTGGCAGTGTTCTTGGGAAGAGCAGCCAACATCTACCCCCTGTCCTTCCTGCTCAACCTGGGACGCAGGAACAAGATCAGCTCCAACTTCCAACACATGATGATGTTTGCTGGTACAGTGTGTGACGTGGTCAGACAGAGATCTGGCGCCACAGTTTGTCATTTTCTTTTCTCATAAATTGCAGCTTACGTTCAGTCACCAGAATAAATAACTTTGTATTTACTTGAAGAGAAAAAGCGTGTGAAGTAAAATAAGCTATCCCTTTCTATCCAATTTCAGGGTTTCTGGGGATGAAATATCAGCCACAGTTATATATACAGTACCAGTCAAAATTTTGGACACACCTACTTATTCAAGTGTTTTTCTTTATTTTTTACTATTTTCTACATTGTAGAATAATAGTGAAGACATTAAATGCTATGAAATAGAACATGTGGATGCATGTAGTAACCAAAAAAGTGTTAAACAAATCAAAATATATTTTAGACTCTTCAAAGTAGGCACCCTTTGCCTTGATGACAGCTTTGTACACTCTTGGCTTTATCTCAACCAGCTTCATAATGAATGCTTTTCCAACAGTCTTGAAGGAGTTCCCACATATGCTGAGCACTTGTCTACTTTTCCTTCACTTTGCGGTCCAACTCATCCCAAGCCAGGTCATCTGATGCAGCACTCCATCACGCTCATTGATCAAATAGCCCTTACACAGCCTGAAGGTGTGTTGGATCATTGTCCTGTTGAAAAACAAATGATAGTCCCACTAAGCGCAAACCAGATGGAATGGCGTATCGCTGCAAAATGCTGTGGTAGCCATGCTGGTTAAGTGCCTTGAATTCTAAATTAATCACTGACAGTGTCACGAGCAAAGCACCCCCATACCATCACACCACCTCCATGCTTCATGGTGGGAACCACACATGCAGAGATCATCCGTTCACCTACTCTCCGACTCACAAAGACAGAGTAGTGTCCTTTAGTAGTGGTTTCTTTACAGCAATTTGAACATGAAGGCCTGATTCATGCAGTCTCCTCTGAATAGTTGATGTTGAGGTGTGGCTGTCCATCACTCTCCTTCTGCGTCTCACAAAGACGTGGCAGTTGGAACCAAAAATCTTAAATTTGGACTCATCAGACCAAAAGACAGATTTCCACAGGTCTAATGTCCATTGCTCGTGTTTCTTGGCCCAAGCAAGTCTATTCTTCTTATTGGTGTCCTTTAGTAGTGGTTTCTTTGCATCAATTCGACCATGAAGGCCTGATTCACGCAGTCTCCTCTGAACAGTTGATGTTGAGATGTGTCTGGTACTTGAACTCTGTGAAGCATTTATTTGGCCTGCCATTTCTGATGCTTGTAACTCTAATGAACGTATCCTCTGCAGCATAGGTAACTTTGGGTTTCCATTTCCTGTGGAGGTCCTCATGAGAACCAGTTTCATCATACCACTTGATGGTTTTTGTGACCGCTCTTAAATGTTCTGTATTGACTGACCTTCATATCTTAAAGTAATGATGGACTGTCATTTCTTGCCATAATATGGACTTGATCTTTTACCAAATAAGGCTATATTCTGTATACCACCCCTACCTAGTCACAACACAACTGGCTCAGACACATTAAGAAGGAAAGAAATTCCACAAATACATTTTTAACAAGGTACACCTGTTAATTGAAATGCGTTCCAGGTGACTTCCTCATGAAGCTGGTTGAGAAAATGCCAAGAGTCTGCAAAGCTGTCATCAACGCAAAGGATGGCTACTTTGAAGATTCTCAAATATAAAATACATTTTGATTTGTTGAACACTTTTTTTTGGGTTACTCCGTATGTGTTATTTCATAGTTTTGATGTCTTCACTATTATTCTACAATGTAGAAAATAGTAAAAATAAAGGAAAACCCTGGAATGAGTAGGTGTGTCCAAACCTTTGACTGGTACTGTACAGTCGTGGCCAAAGGTTTTGAGAATGACACAAATATTAATTTTCACAAAGTCTGCTTGTATGATGGTAATTTGCATATACTCCAGAATGTTATGAAGAGTGATCCGATGAATAGCAATTAATTGCAAAGTCCCTCTTTGCCATGCAAATGAACTGAATCCCCAAAAAACATTTCCACTGCATTTCAGCCCTGCCACAAAAGGACCAGCTGACATCATGTCAGTGATTCTCTCATTAACACAGGTGTTGACGGTCTAAAGCTGGAGATCACCCTGTCATGCTGATTGAGTTCGAATAACAGACTGGAAGCTTCAAAAGGAGCTTGGAATCAGTGTGCTTGGAATCATTGTTCTTCCTCTGTCAACCATGGTCATCTGCAAGGAAACACCTGCCGCCATCATTTCTTTGCACAAAAAGGGCTTCACAGGCAAGGATATTGCTGCCAGTAAGATTGCACCTAAGGGGCCTCCCTGGTGGCGCAGTGGTCTAAGGCTGTGCCACCAGAGATTCTGGGTTCGCGCCCAGGCTCTGTCGCAGCCGGCCGTGACCGGGAAGTCCATGGGGCGACGCACAATTGGCCCAGCATCGTCCGGGTTAGGAAGGGTTTGGCCGGCAGGGATATCCTTGTCGCAGTGCATGCTGACCAGGTGTTTCCTCCTCCTTCCTTCCTCCGACACATTGGTGCGACTGGCTTCCGGGTTGGATGTGCGTTGTGTCAAGAAGCAGTGCGGCTAGGTTGGGTTGTGTTTCGGAGGACGCATGGCTCTCGACCTTCGGCTCTCCCGAGTCCGTACTGGAGTTGCAGCGATGAGACAAGACCGTAACTAATTGGATACCACTAAATTGGGGAGAAAAAAGGGGTAAAAAAGAATGCACCTAAATCAACCATTTTAATGGATCAAGAACTTCAAGGAGAGAGGTTCAATTGTTGTGAAGAAGGCTTCAGGGCGCCCAAGGAAGTCCAGCAAGCGCCAGGACCGTCTCCTAAAGTTGATTTAGCTGCGGGATCGGGGCACCACCAGTACAGAGCTTGCTCAGGAATGGCTGCAGGCAGGTGTGAGTGCATCTGCACGCACAGTGAGGCGATGACTTTTGGAGGATGGCCTGGTGTCAAGAAGGTTAGCAAAGAAGCCACTTCTCTCCAGGAAAAACATCATGGACAGACTGATATTCTGCAAAAGGTACAGGGATAGGACTGCTGAGGACTGGGGTAAAGTCAGTCCTCAGCAGTCCTTTTCTCTGATGAATCCCCTTTCTGATTGGTTGGGGCATCCGGAAAAAAGCTTGTCCGGAGAAGACAAGGTAAGCGCTACCATCAGTCCTGTGTCATGCCAACAGTAAAGCATCCTGAGACCATTCATGTGTGGGGTTGCCTCTCAACCAAGGGAGTGGGCTCACTCACAATTTTTCCTAAGAACACAGCCATGAATAAAGAATGGTACCAACACATCCTCCGAGAGCAACTTCTCCCAACCATCCAGGAACAGTTTGGTGACGAACAATGCCTTTTCCAGCATGATGGAGCACCTTGTCATAAGGCGAAAGTGATAACTATGTGGCTCGGGGAACAAAACTTCGATATTTTGGGTCCATGGCCAGGAAACTCCCCAGACCTTAATCCCATTGAAAACTTGTGGTCAATCCTCAAGAGGTGGGTGGACAAACAAAAACCCACAAACTGCAAGCATTGATAATGCAAGAATGGGCTTCCATCAGTCAGGATGTGGCCCAGAAGTTAATTGACAGCATGCCAGGGCGGATTGCAGAGGTCTTGAAAAAGAAGGGTCAACACTGCAAATATTGACTTTTTGCATCAACTTCATGTAATTGTCAATAAAAGCCTTTGACACTTATGAAATGCTTGTAATTATCCTTCAGTATTCCAGTGTAACATCTGACAAAAATATCTAAAGACACTGAGGCAGCAGACTTTGAAAATTTATACTTGTGTCATTCTCAAAACGTTTGGCCACGACTGTATATAAAATGTTTGGGGAATTTAAAAAAATATATCCTACCAATTTTTGTCCTAAAGCTTTAAAAAATATATATGTTCATTTATGAGTCTGCTTTTGTGTGTCTGATTTAGGAGATGCTGTTTTGCTAATACAGTACATCCTTTATAGAATATGAATGTAGTAACTTGAGTCATACCAGCACCTGTTGTTTCAATGACCCCTATGGACCTGTTTTAACTGATTGTCATGTGATCACTGTAATTGGAAATGTTCAGAGTTCCCACACCAGTGACGTTATCTAACAAAAAGCTGTTTTAAGTGATATTACTTGTGGAGACACACACAGTAATTACCCCTCCTTGTTTCCAGAAGAATCCAGGCTTCCAAGCAACTTTGCAGTATTTTGTTTTTTTTGTGTGTTATTTCTTACATTATCCACAAGCATTTCACTACACCCGCAATAATATTTGTGTGACCAATGATTTTTCCTCCACAGGTCTGCGCGGAGCCATGACCTTTGCCCTTTCCATCCGGGACACGGCTACGTACGCCCGTCAGATGATGTTCACCACCACCCTCCTCATCGTCTTCTTCACTGTGTGGGTCTGTGGAGGGGGAACCACTCAGATGCTCTCCTGCCAGCACATACGGTAGGTCCACCACAGGGGGTCAAAGGTTAGGGGATTTCGGTGTTGGTCTCTGCCTATTTATTGTTGTTGCCTTCAAACGGTACCTTTGTTGAAATGATGTTTATCCTAATCGACACAAAGCACATAAGGTTGTCTGTCCTCAATATGATCTTCTGTGACCACTGGGATCTGGTCCACTCATTTATGTGTACCTGCGTTTCTAACAGTGTTGGAGTCGATTCGGACGCAGATAACACAGTGAGTATTAAGACTCTGAAAGTTGAGTTATTTGACATGAATGCTGTAATCGTCTTGTTTTGAGTGGATCGCTGTATCAGTCTCGTGTGTCTGGTCAGATGAGCATGACAGAGGGATCAGAGCGGCGGAGCACCAAACACGAGAGTGCCTGGCTCTTCAGGATCTGGTACAACTTTGACCACAAGTATCCTTTGATGTCACTCCCGTCCGCTCACAGCAGACGGTGCTCCAGTGACCGATATTCATTTCACAGACAAAGCATTTATGTTTTCTATCCAGTGTATTAAATCATGATTTGTCCTTCATAACCAAAATGATTGTGTGTGTGTGTGTGTGTGTGTGTGTGTGTGTAACTACTGCAATAACATACTAGCCTACAGCAGTGGTGTACTGAAGCAGAGGCGGATGGTTCTCCTATAGTAAGTCTCCCATGACATATTTGAGCAGTTTGTTTTGTTACTATGTGACACAGTTGAGGCCTTGACTCTACGCCCTCTCCAGCTATCTGAAGCCCATCCTGACCCACAGTGGCCCCCCACTCACCGTCACCATGCCTGCCTGCTGTGGACCGCTGGCCAGATGTCTCACCAGCCCACAGGCCTATGAGGTCAGGCCCCACAAACCATGTGTTCCTATTAACCCTGTGACCCTGTTAGGGGGATTATGGTAATAGTGATGACATGTAGTGAGGAAGTGTTTTCATCTTTGTTTTAATGAGTATCACAGCGGATAGTGTATATTTGAATGAACGCAAATGAAGAGTTGCTGATTTCATCAAAGCTAAAGTATTAGTTCAGTTATAGCAGGAGTATTTGATTAGTGAGAACCGTCATAATCAGAATGTCATCTAAGCTATTTAGAAATGTTTCTTTCCTGCCACCAGAACGAGTGCCAGCTGAAGGACGACGACTCCGACCTCATCCTGACGGACGGGGACATCAGCCTGACCTACGGTGACATCACTGTGAGCACAGACGCCAGCGGCGCCCACACCAGTGCCGGGCCCGCGGGCACCACCTCCGCCGTCATCTCCGCTGACGACCTGGACCGCGAGCTGACTTACGGGGACCACGAGCTGGTGATGAGGGGTACTCGTCTGGTCCTGCCCATGGACGACTCCGAGCCCCCGCTCGGCGACCCACGACACCGTATGCAGATGTGAGGCGAAAGAGAGGCCAGCTAGCCAGATGACCAATTCACTCTACGACCTGCTCCCCCGCAGGCTGCAGGAATTAGATCAACTAAGATCAGCAAGAGACTGGTCTCTCTGTCTCTCTCTCTCTCTCCTCTTCTCTCATACCGCTCCTCATCTCTTTCTCTCTCACCCACTGCCTCTCCTCTTTGAGTTTCTCAAGTGGTTAATCCATGTCTACCTCATTATTCTTTGTTCATTTCTACTCCTGTCGCTATCATTATAATATGAATGACCTTTTCATGCTTCCTTTTCTTTTGATTCGGTTAAACCGATGTCTTTTCTCAGTTTGTCTTCTAACAGGACCACACTGAAATCACGTGGCAATCTGCTCACCGTAGCGCTGCAGCGTCGTCTATACGCATGCATTAGTCTGTATGTGGAGGTCACAGTGCAACAGCTAGCTTAGCTAATACCATTTGTCTCTGTATCACAGGGTGCATAATACCATAGTTTTTTTTTTATGCGTGGGGAGTGGGGAGGTCGAGGGGCTGACTGAGTTTTGTAGCCCTGTTTTGGGGTCTGATTCTGAATGTTGCTGCCTTCTCTGTTGTGATCCAAGAGATGCTGGCTGACTTAGTGGCTCAGCATTGCATTGTGTTGCTATGCATATGGTTAGAATCAAGTGCCTGAGTGACCACTAGTTTATGTTCCCTTTTTAGAAGTGATACACTCCTCCGTCCACTGGGTGGCGACCTCTCTACGGGTGACAGGCTGCCTGTGTTTTGAGCCATTGCTCTGTAGATAGTTAAAGATGTTCTAGCCTGGTTCAACCAAGCTAACAATGTAATTCAGCTCGCTCTGTGTAACCTAGCACAAGTCTTGGATCTCCCACAATGACCTCAGACTGTGACTTTGGGAGGGTTTGACACCTTCTTTTAGAAGCTGATGTCACTCACCACAGAAGCAGAAAGAAGGGCTGTCGTTTCGAGTACGAGTTCTAGATCTCCCGTATGGTGAAAGTTGGTGCCATTCCTCCTCCATTGACATTTGATGAAAATTGAGTGCAGGCAGCCTGAAAAAACTTGATGTATTTTGCAACATACTACAAGTACTTTAGCTACATCCTCGTTTTCACTAATTCTAATACTATTCACGTGTAACATTGTGTATATTTGACATTAGGGATTGAAATGTTACTCAAATCAAACCGAGTGTGTACTTCTATCTGGGCTAAGTCCTTGCTTCCTATTGGCTAAGATCTATCTGCTTTAGTTACAGGAGTAGTAGAGGGAACATGTTACAGTAGCTCATAATTAAGGATCTAATCTGCTTATTTATCTGGATAAACATTCATTTCTTATTCCATTCTATTTCAAATCGAATTTCCTTGTTTGGATTATTTATGGAAATGGCCTGAGTATGTCCATGTCAAACATTGTTGAGGTGCTGCAGCTACACTATGTAGTGGACCTCAGTTCAACTGTTAACTGCCTTGAGTTATTGACTATATTGTCCCTGGTACTGTATGACTTGACAAAGGATTGGTACATACTATCAGAAACAACTTGAATAGGCCAGTTGGAATCACAACATTTCGACCTTAAATGATCCAAAACCACAGACATATATGTGTTCTTGAAATGCTATGAAGATATGTTTCAAGCAATCATTTCTGTGTTTCTATGATTCAGAGTAGATATTTAGAGAAAAGCTGGTAGGGATCAGTTGAAGAAAACGAAATGGTTGTAGAAAAATGTATGTGTGCAATACTTTATTTGTGTAAAATAATCATACAATAGGTTATATTAGAGTCTAACGTATCCTATATGCCTCGCGCTACAATGTATGGGGGCTGGGTTGATTTATAGCTGATGTCTGGTACCAGAGTAGCTCCTTTGAGCTGCTTGGCTACATGGGGGTTTGCTCTGTGACTGGTCTGGGATCAGTGGTGGCTGTTAATGTGGTGTAGCAGGAAGTGTTGACAGGACACCACCCTGACGACGCACTGTTGATGTGGATGGAATCAGGCCCTGTGCCAGACAGCATTACAGAGGAGGAGTGGGGGGGGAGGGGGTACAAAGAGAGGGACAGGGTAGGAGCAGAGGAAAGGGAGGTAGAGAGAAATAGTGGACATTCTACCTATATTCAATGTTATTCACTTTCGCACCTGGGGAGGGAGGGGTAGAGGAGGGCAGTGTACCACTCAGTGTTATCTCCTGTTGTGCAGGAACCTCTGACGGCGTGTGGTCTCCTTTTTTTCTTTTTTTATCAAGCATGCCTCTTGACACCACAATGTGCAGGAAATGATTTTTCTTCCCACCATTTTATATATAGTTTTTTTCCTCTATTTTGTTTATTCTTGATGAAGAAGGGAAATAAGGCGAGTGTCGGGGATGGCGCAGCATTTGCACTTGTCTTTTAAGAAACCTTTGTTTGAGTTAGATTTGTCTTGTAAGTTCCATTTGTCATGTTTGTGTTGCTGTTTTTAACTGGCTTTTGTTGGGGTTATGAAGGAATTGACATGAATCCTGTGAACTATGATTTTTAGTAGAAACTCATGGAGTCATGTCATAACTGTCGGAGGTCACGAACTGAAGGGTGGTATCCATTGATGTACAGGTTGTTATGATCTATGTAACCAAGAGTAACAAGATTGGCCTCCTTGCTTTTCCATGCCATTGACTCTGACTCCGTCTTCACTTTAAGAAAAAAAGAAATCAAGCAAGATCATGACTGTGTACCAGTCTATAACTAACATATGAAGTAATGTCAAAAAAAGACCCATTATAGGTCACCTTATACCTTGCCTGTACTGTTCTTACAGTATGTGTTCTATTGTTTTGAACGATGAATGGTAACTTGTAATTAACATGTTGACACTAGTCTGAAGTAGCTGACCAAAGGGGCTTGTTGTACTCTGTGTTTTCAGACTGTCCGATGTGTTTATACTGCTACTTCGCTGTGTGTGTCACACTGTGCTTCCTCAGTGTTGCAGGTACTGACTGTTTACATCTCTGTAAATATTCTCACCTGTTCAAGTTGCGTGCAATGGTCAATAAACAAAGCCTGTGCTTTTGATTGACCCTCTGTAATGTCTCCTTATTGACCTGCTGATTTCACATCAACATGATGGTGTTGACACGGTCTGGTTTGCCTCTGAACATGTCCTGGTGGATGAATGTAATGTTAACTAATAGCTTACCAGATCCAGAAAGTCCAGTCCTGACCTTCCCCTAAGGTTTGGCCGGGAATGAGAACAGGAAAAACTGAATTCATCCCAGTAATTTCTACACCAGCCTTGGCCTTCAACCCCTAACAGTGTATCACATTCCCCCTATGGACAGTCTCAACCATCTCTTTTATTTTTTTTCACCTCTCCATAGAGAATAGCCCATCCTTCTCATGGACTGACAGGCTGAGGTGGAGTAAGTTTTCCTCCCAGGGCGGATGTAGATATGAGAGGTGCACTTGGAGATTTTCCTGACCAAAAATAAGATTGTCACTAGTTACCACAGCCTCAAAATTGGCTATAATATAAATACATTATGAAAACAGAAATGAGCTTTTAGGTCTTCATTTAAGGTTAGGGTTAGGCATAAGGTTAGCTGTGTGGTTATGGTCTGGGTTAAGGGGTTACTCTGGGATTTTGGCAATGAGGCCCTTCATCTACTTCCCCAGAGTCCGATGAACTCGGATACTATTTCTATGTCTCTGTGCTCAGTATGAAGGAAGTTGGAGGTAGTTTCACAAGCCAATGCTAACTAGTGTTAGCGCAACGACTGGAATCCTATGGATGCTAGTACCCATAGACTCCCAGTCATTGCGCTAGTTTGCATTGAATCCCAAAACTACCTCTAACTTCCTTCATACTGAACACAGAGACATAAACATGGGTTCCCATGTACCCCTTTTTAAGATTAGGTTTAAAAATCCTATTTTAAGAAGATACATTTTAGAAACAGGCCGGGTTTATCCATTTCTGAAGAGTGACGACCCAAGAATATATAGGACCCAGAGTTCTCCCTAGTCATGAGACACTACTGTCCTGACCCTAACCATAGTCTAGGGATAGACATTTCCCATTCACCATTCCAGGGTGGAGATCTGTTTCAGATGAGAGGCGACTCTCTACTGCCAGATCGTTAGGCATTCTCCCTCCAGCACATTTCCTCAGTATCAGGATACATTCCTAATAAGGGCAGAACTCCAGAATGCCTGTTTGGTTCCATTACAGCACAGGGAGGAAATATCAACTTTATTAAAGGGAGACTGGGACTGCCTCATGTTCTCTTGAGGGTCTTTGCCACTTTCTCTCTCTCTCTCTCTCCTCCTCCTCTCTCTCTCCTCCTCTCTCTCTCTCTCTCCTCCTCCTCTCTCTCTCCTCCTCTCTCTCTCTCTCTCCTTCCCTCCATTGTCTCTCTCACCCCCTTTTCTTCTCTCTTTCAATTTAATTTCAATTGAAGGGCTTTATTGGCATGGAAAACATGTGTTAACATTGCCAAAGCAAGTGAAGTAGATAATAAACAAAAGTGAAGTAAACAACAAACATGAACAGTAAACATTACACTTAGAAGTTCCAAAATAATTAATACATTTCAAATGTCATTAAGTCTATCTATATACAGTGTTGTAATGATGTGCAAATAGCTCAAGTACAAAAGGGAAAAGAAATAAACATAAATATGGGTTGTATTTACAATGGAGTTTGTTCTTCACTGGTTGCCCTTTTCTTGTGGCAACAGGTCACAAATATTGCTGCTATAATGGCACACTGTGGTATTTCACCCAGTAGATATGGGAGTTTATCAAAGTTGGATTTGTTTTCAAATTCTTTGTGGATCTGTGTAATCTGAGGGAAATATGTGTCTCTAATATGGTCATGCATTGGGCAGGAGGTTAGGAAGTGCAGCTCAGTTTCCACCTCATTTTGTGGGCAGTGTGCACATAGCCTGTCTTCTCTTGAGAGCCAGGTCCGCTCTTGAAAGCCAGTACCCTGTGTGACTATCTTTCTCTCTCTCACACACACACACACCTCTCAGAAATGCATCTCCTTGGCTGAGCCTCTTGTAAGTTTAACCCTGTATGGAGTGTCTGTGGGTCTTCACAGTGTATGGTGGCTTAGCAACCACTCCTCACCTACTAATTTGTAACGGGGACAGGAAAGCTAAATGTCATGGCAAACACATGGCATGAGGTAGCTAACTCTGCTAGCCAGCCAGACCCTCAAATTACAATGGAAGACATAGCACACCTGTTTAAGATTCATCTTCCTCTAAATTTGTGGCAGTATGTCAGGAAAAGCTGTCATCTAGGAAATATGTCATGCTTTCATTTACAGAGAGGTTGTTGAATCTCGATACAGATGCCCTTGGTATCTACAGGAAGACAATAGCACCTTCATCGTCCTCCTCATTAGCATACAGAGGAGGCCCAATGTCAGGGTCTCATCATCGTCAGTTTACAGAAGGAAAGTGTCATGATTTCTTGCTAGCCATGCCAAGAGAGAGGTGTGTGTTTACTCTCATCAACTGTGTCACCAGAGCTTGTTTACAAGTAAGTGAGATGTTAATCTCTCCTAGAAAAGATGGGAGCTGTCTCTGTATCATACTGTGCATTTGTTTCTGTGAGAGAGAGAGAGAGAGAGTGTGTGTGTGTGTGAGAGAGCGAGAGAGAGAGAGAGAGAGAGTGAGTGTGTGTGTGTGTGAGAGAGAGAGAGAGAGAGAGAGAGAGAGAGTGAGTGTGTGTGTGTGTGTGTGAGAGAGAGAGAGTGTGTGTGTGTGTGTGTGTGTGAGAGAGAGCGAGAGAGAGAGAGAGTGTGTGTGTGTGTGAGAGAGAGAGAGTGTGTGTGTGTGAGAGAGTGAGAGAGAGAGAGAGTGTGTGTGTGTGTGTGTGTGTGAGAGAGAGAGAGAGAGAGAGTGTGTGTGTGTGTGTGAGAGAGAGAGAGAGAGAGAGAGTGTGTGTGTGTGTGTGTGTGTGTGTGTGTGTGTGTGTGAGAGAGCGAGAGAGAGAGTGTGTGTGTGTGTGTGTGTGAGAGAGCGAGAGAGACATGGCAGTGTGTCAGCCTTTACCCTCCCCTTCAGTAGAAAGGAACACCAGCTCCATGTAAGCTCAGACACCTAGAAGACATTACAGACTCCAGTTTTCCAACTCTCTCTCTTTCTCTCAGCGAAAAGTACAATCTGTGGCTCTCAAATCCCCATCTGTGGCTCTCAAATCCCCATCTGTGGCTCTTAAATGACCATTTATGACTCTCAAATCTCTAAGAGTAAAGATGGTTAGATTAGTGAGTTTGGAGTAGAGATATACACAAACTGAAACCAAGTTATATAACAACTGTTTGAGAGAACATTTTATTATTTTTGGTAAGTTTAGCTGACTGGAGTGGACTGGAGCCTTAGCCAAGTTAGGCATCCATTGCCTATGAAATTGTAAAAGACACCATAAAAATAAAATGGGAGGTATTTACACTGAACAAAAATATAAACGCAACAAGCAACAATTTTAACATAAGGATATCAGTCAATTGAAATAAATTCATTATGTCCCAATCTATTGATTTCACATGACTGGGAATACAGATATCTGTTGGTCACAGATACTCTTAGGGGCATGGATCAGAAAACCAGTTGGTGTGACCACCATTTGCCTCATGCAGCTTGACACATCTCCTTCACATAGAGTTGATCAGGTTGTTGATTGTTGCCTGTGGAATGTTATCCCGTTCCTCTTCAATGGCTGTGCAAAGTTGCTGGATATTGGAGGGAACTGGAACACAACATTTTCAGCTCCCAGGAATTGTGTACAGATCATTGCGACATGGGGCCATGCATTATCATGCTGCAACATGTGATGGCGATGATGGTGATGGCGGCAGATGAATTGCACGACAGTGGGCCTCATCACGGTATCTCACAGCATTCAAATTGCCATCCATAAAATGCAATTGTGTTTGTCGTCCGTAGCTTATGCCTGCCCATACCATAACCCCACTGCCACCATGGGGCACTCTTCACAACGTTGACATCAGCAAACCACTCACCCACACGACGACGACGACACGCTGTCTGCCATCTACCTGATACAGTTGAAACTGGGATTCATCCGTGAAGAGCACACTTCTCCAGCGTGCCAGTGGCCATCGAAGGTGAACATTTGCCCACTGAAGTCGGAACTGCAGTCAAGTCAAGACCCTGGTGAGGACGACGAGCACACAAATGAGCTTCCCTAAGACGGTTTCTGACAGTTTCATCAGCTGTCCGGGTGGCTGGTCTCAGACGATCCCTCAGGTGAAGAAGCCAGATGTGAAGGTCCTGGGCTGGCGTACTGCCAAATTGGTTGCACGTACTGGTTACACGCACTGCCAAATTCTCTAAAACGACATTAGAGGCTGTTTATGGTAGAGAAATTAACGTTAAATTCTCTGGCAGCAGCTCTGGTGGAAATTCTTGCAGTCAGCATGCCAATTCCACACTCCCTCAAAACTTGTGTTGTGTGACAAAACTGCACATTTTAGAGTAGCCTTTTATTGTACCCAGCACACAGTGCACCTATGTAATGATCATACTGTTAAATCAGCTAATTTGATATGCCACACCTGTCAGGTGGATGGATTATCTTGGCCAAGGAGAAATGTTCAATAACAGGAATGTAAACAAATTTGTGCACAAAATGTTAGAGAAATAAGCTTTAAGTGCGTATGGAACATTTCTGGGATCTTTTATTTCAGCTCATTAAACATGGGGCCAATGCTTTACATGTTGTGATTATATTTTTGTTTGTGTGTAAATTGAGTCCAGGTCTCTCTGGATACTTTAGCTTTTTAGCTTATTTTTTGTTGTTGTAGATCCTTACAAAAGCTGAGCTCCCAGCCAAGCCTCCTGCTGTGCCCTTGAGACAGCTAATCCTACAGGACCTGGCAGCGCGGCTGGCAGCCCAACCAGGAGCACTTCCAGCAGGGTAACAGAACCACTGGGAGAGGGGTGTGAACCCCCCTGGGACTTCCCATCCATAAATGCCAATAGTAAAGCCAAGCCATTTCTATCTATGTTGACAGAATGATGCTTTCGATATGACTGAAAGAATAGAAAATATGGTTATTCTTATGTCGTTGATGATACAGTACCGGACATGATAGAACTTGTGTGGTTCCAAGGGATCCTGAATAATATTCACTTGTGTTATACCTTTGTAGTAACACAGCTGTTCAGGCTGGAGGAGAGGTAAGCAAGGATACACCTACTGTATCTACTTAGGCTGAGTGTGACTCATCATTGTTGCAATCTCTCTCAGCAAAATATCTTTCTTACTAAAGATGGAGGTGCTTATGCACTGGGGAATACCGGCATGCACACTGTAGGGTTAACATAGATGACATATAGATGGCAAACTGTTCATCCTTAATTCATTTTTTTTTTTTGGACAGCACAAGCCATCCTCCTAATGAGGCCATTTAATCTATCTATGTAATGAAGAAAGCATAGGGCTAGTGTTAAACCAAAAGATGCAGGCCATACTAAAACATGACACACTTCTATTGAGTTTCTTGAGTCATATACCTGTTCTCAAAGAGTAGCTTATTGCGCTTTGTGACGCAAAGGCCCTTTTGAATGCAACAGTATTGCCCCCATTACCTCCGGTGTTAGCCAGTGAGAACCTATTAGCTACAGCTTGTAAATTCCTGGCTGAGGTCATTGTTGATATGAACGGAGAGGTTTGGATCATATCCTGCAGGTTTTTTTTCTGAGCTCCACTCGCTTTTAAGGAGCGTCTGGTATATCCACGCTAAAAACCTTGCCGTAGGACGCATCGGTGCGGAGATAGGTGAGTCAAATGCCATATTTTGAGAAGTAAAAAAACAATCTAAAACCTAGTGAAAATATGTTATAAATGGTTGAATAAAGTTTTCTTTGACTGTTCCGTGGAACGACTGTTGTGCGTAAAAGGTCAACTTTTTTTTGTTATAACATATATTTCTTTACTCCCGTTGTCTATGACATAAGTAAATGTTTGCATTTAATTTGTTGTCAGTTTTTGTACCATTTTGGTTTTGGGTCCATGCAAAAAACATTAGACACAATGTGCATGTGCATTTTGGTCATTGAATGCTGGTTTACAGAATCAAATTCCTTGTAGTGGGCAGCGTAGCGGTGAAGCAGTTTAAGAGGTCTGATAAGGAGGGCTGGAATTTTAATAGTCAGTGATATAAAGTCATTTCCCTTCCCTGGAGGTATGTGCTGTTATTTATTCGTAGTGAATTTTAGCCTATTGGCAATCATTCATCACAAGTATTATTTGTAAAGGAGCTGCTGCAATACATTTTGCTGACCAAAAATGTAAAGATTTTCACATTTCAGATGAAACCAAGGATTTCTAAGTGTCTATATGCATATGGGGAGTGTGTGACTTGGTAATTTACTGTAGCTCATGTGGCCAGATTTGAATGGTCTAGCATGAGCAGTTTAGTAAATTACATTTACTAATGATTGTTATTCCAAGTTTCCTAGTTTTACTGACATAAGGAAAAATGATTCACTGAAAAACTTTTTTATAGACAGATTATTAGGTTCTGTACATGCATGATGTCAACTATTCAATCAAACCCTGAAACCAGGTTTCTTGCAAAAGTCAAAAGCAGCATTTGTCTACCTCAGGCAAAGTACTGTTTACAATGGGACACAAAAAGAAACTGGACTGCAAATAATGCTGTTTTGGACATATCCTGTAGTTGATATTAAACCTGTTTTAATTGAATAGGGCCCTGAGCCCATGTCAAAAGCATCAGTGCTCAACAATACCATCATAATAGTAGCCTACTTTTCCCCTGTGGGTTATTTTTATTTTTATTTCACCTTTATTTATTCAAGGTCAGCCCAAAACCCCTCTAGGAAACACACAGTACAATAGATTGCCCTCAGCCCTGCTACACTTTACTGGTTTGGCCAGCTGCCAAGTCAAATGTATATGATGTCATTTTCTCCCAGCAGCAGCAGCCTCAGAACACAGTATCTTTGGATTGGGTTTAGTGCCCATAGCTTTTCAGAATATGGTAGATAAATGATATGGTACTTTACTGGAGGGCCTTGTGTTTCCTGCTGGAGGGCCTTGTGTTTCCTGTTTCTAATCAGACTGATTGACAAAGTTCCATTTGTTTGTAAAGTGAGCATTTGTGCCTTCATGAAGAATTTTGTTCATGCAAAGTTTAGTCTTATTAACCAGTCGCATAAGCCTGACACACCAGCAATAGCAGCAGGACCCAATGTCCACAGACAGGATGCCCATTGGAACACATTGTGACATGTTAGATCAGTGGGCTCAGTTACTGGAGGACATTGTGTTTCCTGTATGGCCCACATCAGTTACTGAAGGGCCTTGTGTTTCCTGTATGGACCACATCAGTTACTGGAGTGCCTTGTGTTTCCTGTATGGACCACATAATTTACTGGAGGACCTTGTGTTTCCTGTATGGCCCACATCAGTTACTGGAGGGCCTCGTGTTTCCTGTGTGGCCCACATCAGTTACAGGAGGACCTTGTGTTTCCTGCTGGAGGGCCTTGTGATTCCTGTATGGCCCACATCAGTTTCTGGAGGGCCTTATGTTTCCTGTATGGCCCACATTAGTTACTGGAGGACCTTGTGTTTCCTGTATGGCCCACATCAGTTACTGGAGGGCCTTGTGTTTCCTGCTGGAGGGCCTTGTGTTTCCTGTATGGCCCACATCAGTTAATGGAGTGCCTTGTGTTTCCTGTATGGCCCACATCAGTTACTGGAGGACCTTGTGTTTCCTGTATGGACCACATCAGTTACTGGAGGGCCTTGTGTTTCCTGTATGGCCCCATCAGTTACTGGAGGGCCTTGTGTTTCCTGTATGCCCCACATCAGTTACTGGAGGGCCTTGTGTTTCCTGTATGGCCCACATCAGTTACTGGAGGACCTTGTGTTTCCTGTATGGACCACATCAGTTACTGGAGGGCCTTTTGTTTCCTGTATGGCCCACATCAGTTACTGGAGGGCCTTGTGTTTCCTGTATGACCCACATCAGTTACTGGAGGGCCTTGTGTTTCCTGTATGGCCCACATCAGTTACTGGAGGACCTTGTGTTTCCTGTATGGACCACATCAGTTACTGGAGGGCCTTGTGTTTCCTGTATGGCCCACATCAGTTACTGGAAGGCCTTGTGTTTCCTGTATGGCCCACATCAGTTACTGGAGGGCCTTGTGTTTCCTGTATGGCCCACATCAGTTAATGGAGGACCTTGTGTTTCCTGTATGGCCCACATCAGTTACTGGAGGACCTTGTGTTTCCTGCTGGAGGGCCTTGCGTTTCCTGTATGGCCCACATCAGTTACTGGAGGGCCTTGTGTTTCCTGTATGGCCCACATCAGTTACTGGAGGACCTTGTGTTTCCTGTATGGCCCACATCAGTTACTGGAGGGCCTTGTGTTTCCTGCTGGAGGGCCTTGTGTTTCCTGTATGGCCCACATCAGTTACTGGAGGGCCTTGTGTTTCCTGTATGGCCCCATCAGTTCAGTTACTGGAGGGCCTTGTGTTTCCTGCTGGAGGGCCTTGTGTTTCCTGTATGGCCCACATCAGTTACTGGAGGGCCTTGTGTTTCCTGTATGGCCCACATCAGTTACTGGAGGACCTTGTGTTTCCTGTATGGCCCACATCAGTTACTGGAGGGCCTTGTGTTTCCTGCTGGAGGGCCTTGTGTTTCCTGTATGGCCCACGTCAGTTACTGGAGGACCTTATGTTTCCTGTATGGCCCACATCAGTTACTGGACAAGGAACACCATTAGACCCAACCAAATCATGAGAAAACAAAAAGATCATTACTTGACACATTGGAAAGAATTAACAAAAAAAGTGAGCAAACTAGAATGCTATTTGTTTCAGAATACCTGACCACCGTGACTGACCCGAAATTAAGGAAAGCTTTGACTATGTACAGACTCAGTGAGCATAGCCTTGCTATTCAGAAAGGCCGCCGTAGGCAGACATGGCTCTCAAGAGAAGACAGGCTTTGTGCTCACTGCCCACAAAATGAGGTGGAAACTGAGCTGCACTTCCTAACCTCCTGCCCAATGTATGACCCTATTAGAGAGACATATTTCCCTCAGATTACACAGACCCACAAAGAATTCAATAACAAATTTAATTTTGATAAACTCCCAACTAACCGGTGTCTGTATATAGCCTCGCTACTTTTATAGCCTCGCTACTTTTATAGCATCGCTACTGTTATTTTTCACTGTCTTTTTACTGTTGTTTTTATTTCTTTACTTACCTATTGTTCACCTAATACCTTTTTTGCACTATTGGTTAGAGCCTGTAAGTAAGCTTTTCACTGTAAGTATTCGGCGCACGTGACAAATAAACTTTGATTTGATATCTACTGGGTGAAATACCACAGTGTGCCATCACAGCAGCAAGATTTATGACCTGTATGGCCTTTATGACCACAAGAAAATGGCAACCAGTGAAGAACAAACACCATTGTAAATACAACCCATATTTATGTTTATTTATTTTCCCTTGAACTATTTCCACATTGTGACAACACTGTATATATATAATATGACATTTGAAATGTCTTTATTCTTTTGGAACTTTTGTGAGTGTAATGTTTACTGTACATTTTTTGCTGTTTATTTCACTTGCTATGGCAGCGTAAACATATGTTTCCCAAGCCAATAAAGCCCCTTAAATTGAATTGAATTAAGAGAGAGAGGTAGAGAGAGATAGAGGTAGAGGGAGAGAGGTAAAGAGAGAGCTCATAACCCTCTCCCAGACCAGATCTCCCTCTTTCCCATTAGCCGTGTGTCCCTCTTCAAACCCTAAATTGATGTAATCATACTTATCCATCCCATGACTGTGAATGTAACCTTATTCTGCATCATGGGGTCTCACCGCTTTTTAAGTGTGTTCTGCTGGCCTATAAGGACGGATGAAGTCAATGGGAACCTCACACCTATTGAACAAGTGAGTCTGTCCTTCTTTACCTGCTCTTTCCATTGTCCTACTGATCCTATCTTGTCAACTTGACATATATTGTGGACAGACTTCTCCATCCCCATCAACCGAGCAGACTGAGCTATTGGAGCAGTTGACCTTTGCAGAGTTCCAGAGAGCTGTGAGTCATGCAGAAGCAAAGGGAGCTTGAAGTGTTGGCCTGCCCACCGTGAAGTCTTAATCAATGAGTGTGTGTGTGTGTGTGTGTGTCTGAATTCTGCATCATGGGAGAAGCAGTTTGGATGCTGTTGAATGGAAAAGGACACACATACAGTAATCCCCCCACCTACCCCACCTTTTTGGTGCCCTGCTGTCCTTGATGGACACACACACACACCTCTGTGCACGACTAGGAGTTATTCCTGAATCGAGTGTTGTGGATATTTTGTCAGTGCCACGTCCTGTTGTGAGATGTGACAATGTCAATTTGTTGACAAAATGGCCATGGCCTTTTAGACTCGTGTCCACTCAGAAATCACACATATTTGACCCTGTCAGTCTACACCTCACAACTCTCCCCGCACCTCTGTTGTTGCTAGGTAATGTGTGTTGATGTACAGTAGTGCCATGGCTGTGTGTGGTGGTGAGTCAGTAATACTTTAGTACTCCCCTGACAGAGATAAGATGGCCCTATCACTACCCTGTCCACTGCCCGGGACCAGGAACAGATGGTGACTGAGTCACAACAGAACTCAGAGAGAACAGGACCAGGAACAGATGGTGACTGAGTCATAACAGAACTCAGAGAGACACACAGAGGGGACATTCTGAGAAATGAACCATTGGAAAGCCTGTCCTTTTGTTTCTGTCTGGGCTATAACAGCCATTCATTAACTCTTATATCATGATCAGAGGCTGGCATTTGTTGGTCGGAAAATGTGTGATTGACAAGTCAAACACCAGATGAATAATGCCTGTTGCCAATGGACCTCAGTGATATATCTGTCTGTCTCACAGGGAACAGGGCTCTGATGGTCTTATGTTGTGGAGGCATGGGCCCTATTCCTGCTTCTGGTCAGAAAGTCCACTCCAGGTGTCCTGATGAAACCCTCTGGTAACATGAGCAATAAGACTGTCTGGTTAGATATGTGATGTTAATGCACAGAGTTTTCACATTATCCATCACCCCCACCACCACTACAGGACTGCTGCCAGGATTTCCTCCCAACAGCCTCTTTGATCTCTCCTAGAGAGAGTAGAGATTGAGGCCACACCCCAGAGTGAGGAACACTCCATCAACACACATTACATCTCATTTGTGTGGGAAATAGCTTTCCATGCACGAGAACTCTGAATGTATTGAGACTTTAAAGAGTCCCCATCTCTGTTGGACAGGCTGACACACTGCAACATGACACAATAGATTACAAAGATAGGAAACTGAAGGTAGTCAATTTTCCTACAGTAGGTGTCACGTCTGTATGGCTTTTGGCTAACTAACCAAGTACATCTTGTAGTTGGAAAAGCTCTTTGTGGTTCTGGTGAGGTTTGTTTTTGCTGATGGAGCCAGGGTGAGTGTGTGGTGCTATTTCTGTCTTGTATAGGGCAGGACCTAAGGGACTTGCAGGTGGGCGTGCGTTGCTCTGCTATTGTCTACCAGGATAGTAGGCACAGTCTCATCAGCAGTACCTGCAAATGAGCCTGTCACACCGCTGTCAATATTACACACAGGCATGTGCACATGGATAAGCACGGACACACGCACATTCACACACAAACACACACACAAAACACAAAAACTGATTTATATTGTTGTACAGTACTAAACCATAGATCGCTTTAATGCTTTAATCAACAAAACAACTGCCTGTTCCAGACAGAGGGAGAGATGGAGGGAGAGATGGAGGGAGAGATGATGGGAGAGATGGAGGGAGAGATGGAGGGAGAGATGGAGGGAGATGATGGGAGAGATGGAGAGAGATGATGGGAGAGATGGAGGGAGAGATGATGGGAGAGATGGAGGGAGAGATGGAGATGATGGGAGAGATGGAGGGAGAGATGATGGGAGAGATGGAGGGAGAGATGATGGGAGAGATGGAGGGAGAGGGAGGGAGAGATGGAGGGAGAGGAGGGAGAGATGGAGGGAGAGATGATGGGAGAGATGAAGGGAGAGATGGAGGGAGAGATGGATGGAGGGAGAGATGGAGGGAGAGATGGAGGGAGAGATGAAGGGAGAGATGGAGGGAGAGATGAAGGGAGAGATGGAGAGATGGAGGGAGAGATGGAGGGAGATGGAGGGAGAGGTGGAGGGAGAGACAGAGGGAGAGATGAAGGGAGAGATTGAGGGAGGGATGGAGGGAGAGATGATGGGAGAGATGAAGGGAGAGATGGAGGGAGAGACAGAGGGAGAGATGAAGGGAGAGATGGAGGGAGAGATGAAGGGAGAGATGGAGGGAGAGATGATGGGAGAGATGATGGGAGAGATGGAGGGAGAGATGATGGGAGAGATGGAGGGAGAGATGGAGGGAGAGGTGGAGGGAGGAGAGGGAGAGATGAAGGGAGAGGTGGAGGGAGAGATGGAGGAGAGGTGGAGGGAGAGATGGAGGGAGAGGTGGAGGGAGAGGTGGAGGGAGAGAGAGGGAGAGATGGAGGGAGAGATGGAGGGAGAGATGATGGGAGAGATGGAGGGAGAGATGGAGGGAGAGATGTAGGGAGAGATGGAGGGAGAGATGGAGAGATGGAGGGAGAGGTGGAGGGAGAGAGGGAGAGAGAGACAGAGGGAGAGATGAAGGGAGAGATTGAGGGAGAGATGAAGGGAGAGATGGAGGGAGAGATGATGGGAGAGATGAAGGGAGAGATGGAGGGAGAGACAGAGGGAGAGATGAAGGGAGAGATGGAGGGAGAGATGAAGGGAGAGATGGAGGAGAGATGATGGGAGAGATGATGGGGAGATGATGGGAGAGATGGAGGGAGAGATGATGGGAGAGATGGAGGAGAGGTGGAGGGAGAGGTGGAGGGAGAGATGAAGGGAGAGATGGAGGGGAGATGATGGGAGAGATGATGGGAGAGATGATGGGAGAGATGGAGAGAGATGATGGGAGAGATGGAGGGAGAGATGGAGGGAGAGGTGGAGGGGAGATGAAGGGAGAGGTGGAGGGAGAGATGGAGGGAGAGGTGGAGGGAGAGATGGAGGGAGAGGTGGAGGGAGAGATGGAGGGAGAGGTGGAGGGAGGGAGGGAGAGATGGAGGGAGAGATGGAGGGAGAGATGATGGAGAGATGGAGGGAGAGATGAAGGGGGAGGGAGATGGAGGGAGAGATGAAGGGAGAGATGAAGGGAGAGATGAAGGGAGAGATGGAGGGAGAGATGGAGGGAGAGATGATGGGAGAGATGAAGGGAGAGATGAAGGGAGAGATGATGGGAGAGATGGAGGGAGAGATGAGATGGAGGAGAGATGATGGGAGAGATGGAGGGAGAGATGATGGGAGAGATGGAGGGGAGATGATGGGAGAGATGATGGGAGAGATGGAGGGAGAGATGATGGGAGAGATGGAGGGAGAGATGATGGGAGAGATGGAGGGAGAGATGAAGGGGGAGATGGAGGGAGAGATGATGGGAGAGATGGAGGGAGAGATGAAGGGAGAGATGGAGGGAGAGATGATGGGAGAGATGGAGGGAGAGATGATGGGGAGATGATGGGAGAGATGATGGGAGAGATGGAGGGAGAGATGATGGGAGAGATGGAGGGAGAGATGAAGGGAGAGATGGAGGGAGAGATGATGGGAGAGATGGAGGGAGAGATGATGGGAGAGATGATGGGAGAGATGATGGGAGAGATGGAGGGAGAGATGATGGGAGAGATGGAGGGAGAGATGAAGGGAGAGATGGAGGGAGAGATGATGGGAGAGATGGAGGGAGAGATGATGGGAGAGATGATGGGAGAGATGATGGGAGAGATGGAGGGAGAGATGATGGGAGAGATGGAGGGAGAGATGAAGGGAGAGATGGAGGGAGAGAGAGGGAGAGATGACGGGAGAGGTGGAGGGAGAGATGGAGGGAGAGGTGGAGGGAGAGAGAGGGAGAGAAAATGAAGAGAAGAACTAATGGAGGCTGTACAAGGCAGAAAGGGGGAGGGGGATGGGGGATGGGTGTACAGATGTAGGATTTAAATTTGATCACCCTGTTGCAGGAGAAATTGCCTGCAACGCAGTAAATGTTAAACTTGTAATGTGCTTGGGATTTTAAACGGCTTCTGAAGATGGACATTTTGGACTTGAATTTCGGTTACGAAAACATCAACCCCTACAAAAATGTCCATTCATTATAATCCACAAAATAATTCACATGTCCTGTTGCTGCAGGATTATTTTCCTGCTGTAGCAAACTGGCTCAAATGAAGATCCTATATATGTACTCAACAGAGGAGAGAAGGCGGGACTCTTCCACAGGGGGCTTTAAGTGGTGTGATGTGGTGTCCATGGCTGCTGCCTGATCATTAATGTTTCTCTGTGGGTTTAGTTTGAGGGACAGATGATATAAACAGACAGGTAATGAATGAAAAAACATGATGTTCGATCCTCAGTAATGGGACAAATCAAATCTGCAAGTACGACCAGATGCCTTAAACAAACATCCACTGCTTTCTCTTCCTTCCTGTTGGATCTGTTGTCCTCTGTCTGGCCTAGTGTTTTTATTATCCTGGTTTATATGGTTCTTGTCCTAAATGACACCCTATTCCCTATATAGTGCACTGCTTTTGACCATGGTCCATAGGGCTATAGTCAAATGTAGTGCTCTTTGCAGAGGATAGGACGTCATTTAAGTGCAGAGACATGGTAGACTCATTAGGGCAACAATAAATAATGGGGATCTCTTTACTCAGGTCATTGACTTGATGATGAGTCCTGATTATTCAATCCAGTTACTGGCCTCCCCACCCAAGTTTCCATCATTACCTACAATACCTTTCTGTTCTGTTCTGTCTCTATTTCGCTCTCTCTCTCTTCCCCTCCCTCTCCTCCAAACATTATTTATGTGAGTTAATACTGTTGTACTGTCTGTCTATGGCAGGGTTCCCTAACAGGCGGTCCACAGGGGATTGTATTTGGCCCCGCAAGTTTTTATTGATTTATTTTTGACATAAAAGACTGTAAAAACACCAGAAAAAAAAATCTAAAAATCATCTCAAAATATGTTCCAAGGTCTTCTCACACATAATAGAGATAAACACGGAGTGGACAAAACATTAGGAACACCTTCCTAATATTGAGTTGCACCCCCTTTTGCCCTCAGAACAGCCTCAATTCGTCGGGGCATGGACTCCACAAGGTGTCGAAAGCATTCCACAGGGATGCTGGCCCATGTTGACTCCAATGCTTCCCACAGTTGTGTCAAGTTGGCTGGATGTCCTTGATACACACAGGAAACGGTTGAGCATGAAACACCCAGCAGCGTTGCAGTTCTTGACACACTGTAACCGGTGCATGAGACATCTACTACCATACCCCATTCAAAGGCACTGAAATCTTTTGTCTTGCCCAGTCACACTCTGAATGGCACAAATACACAATCCATGGCTCAATGGTCTCAAGGCTTAAAAATCCTTCTTTAACCTGTCGGCTCCCCTTCATCTACACTGATTGAAGTGGATTTAACAAGTGACATCAATAAGGGATCGTAGTTTTCACCTGGATTCACCTGGTCAGTCTATGTCATGGAAAGAGCAGGTGTTCCTAATGTTTTGTACACTCAGTGTATGCGATCGTACACAAAATTTGAAATTATTATGTTTTAGTCAAATGTTATATCTGTTTGGAATTCTTGCGTTCAATTTACAGTCTACAAATGATCAGTAATTATGTTCCGGCCCCAATGACCATCCGCTCAGGGAAAAACGTCCCGCGGCTGAGTCAAGTTGATGGTCCCTGGTGTTACAAATGTCATCTTCGCTACTTTCAATGAAATATTTCTGCTGAGAGCCACTGAGGTCACAGAGGTATTCAACACTGAAAAACAAAGTGCTTGAAAATGTATTACCCGCATGTGCCTTGAATAACCTTGGCTGGGAGCTCTTTAGGACATAGTTTTGAGAATACATCATTGAGTTATGGGAGTACAGACAGACACGCACACACACACACGCACGCGCACGCACACGCACGCACGCACGCACGCACGCACGCACGCACGCACGCACGCACGCACGCACGCACGCACGCACGCACGCACGCACGCACGCACGCACGCACGCACGCACGCACGCACGCACGCACGCACGCACGCACGCACGCACGCACGCACGCACGCACGCACGCACGCACGCACGCACGCACACACACACACACACACACACACACACACACACACACACACACACACACACACACACACACACACACACACACACACACACACACACACACACACACACACACTTTTCATATTTCCTATAAAGCCTTCCACCATGTTCTAAGTGTTTATGGTCATATAAAGTGTTACTAAATAAACAAACCATAAATTAAGGTTTGATTGACACTCAGCCTGTTTGCACAATGCCTTTCACTGAGTAATGATATCAACATGCTGGTCGGTTGCAGTGCTTCAGTGCTTGATATTAATCCATTCACGTACTGCAAACACATTCTACACACTAACAAACAAATATCATAGGGGTAGTGGGGGTATACTATCTGTTGTCCCTCGTGGTCCTCATTCCAGAGCTTTGGAATCCCTCTTCCCCTCCCCTACACTCTATTCTTTTGATGCATATCCTAAAATGGAATGGTTCATGGTTGGGTTTGTGTGTGGGGTTAGGGGGTGTGGGTGAGGGGGTGTGGGGTGTCGGGGTGAGGGGCAGCTGTTAGCCTCAGGGCGTGGATCAGAGGGGGTGTATATATAGCCTATACCTTGGTGGGGTGTGTGGATCACCCTGTGTGGATGCTACTCTCTCCTCCGTTCCTTGGTTCTGTCCTTACCTCTCTTACCTGGACCTAAACATGGCTTACAGACTTTCAGGTAAATAATTATGATAGATGATTTTATTCCATTACTGATACCTAGTGCTGGAATAGTGGTGGTGGTTTGGGGAGATTTTCTCAAGTCCGGTCAGAGACTGACTGGTGGGTTGTGGGAAGTTCCTCTTGGGTCTTGGTTAGAAACATGGGTTTGTTTAGTGGGTCAGAATTGAAAACATTTTGGGAACCTGGAGTACTTTATCTGATTATTGATTTTTTTTTTTGGTGGAAAGAAAACGAAGGTCTTGTGACACAACAGAGGGAGCAGAAAGGTCCATAGAGGTAGAAAGAAGTTGAACGTGTTTTTGGGGAGAAAAGGGATAGTTTGACCTTTTTTAAGGCAATGCCATTTACAGCAGGATTAATGTACTTCGTGGAAGTTAAGTCCTTGGGACAGCATCATTTAGGCTGTCAGTAGATAATCAAAGAGGTTTCATTTAATATTGATTTGGTACATGATGAGTCAGACAGAGTTATCACATGGTAGATACTAACAGTTGATCTGCCTGACCTCCATAACTCTCTCTTTGGGAGCCGTTTGGCTTTGATCTGCCATCAGTGAGAGATGAGAGCCAGGCTCCCTGGCACCATCCTGGTTCACCACTCAGTGTGCTCTTACTCTTACTCTTTCCACTGTAGAGTGCTTCCCACCCCAGGGACCAAAGTGGTATACTCCAACCCCTCCTACAGAGCGCTGGTGCATACCAGAGCTGTTTCTGCGGGGGGTGCTATGTGATTGGCGGTAGCTGAAGGGCTTAGCGTTTAATTACTCTGCCCTTTTATTAGGAATCTAGACCCATAATGGTCACGGTGGCACAGTGGCACCCACAGTGTCCTCAAAAGTCACTCCTCTGAGTTTGTGGGCCTAGATCAAATCAAACATTTATTTGTCACTTGCTGAATACAACAGGTGTAAACCTGATTGTGAAATGTTTACTTATGAGCCCTTTCCCAACAATGCAGAGTTAAAAAGTAAGAAAAATTAGCTCAATAAAAAGGAAATAGTAACACAATAAAATAACAACAACAAGGCTTTATACAAGGAGTACCGGTACGGAGTCAATGTACACGGATATGTGGTAGTTGAGGTAATTAAGGTAATATGTACATAGGGGTAAAAGTGACTAGGCAATCATGATAGATAATAAACAAAGTAGCAGCAGCGTATGTGAAGAGAGTGAAAGAGTGTGAAACTGTGTCTGTGTGTGAGTGTGGCATCAATATGCATGTGTGTGTTTTGTGTGAGCATATGTAGTGTGTGTGTGTGTGTGTTTAAGTGTCAGTGTAGTATGTGTGTGTGTGTATGTTTAAGTGTCAGTGTAGTATGTGTGAGTGTGTGTGTGTGTGTGTGTCTGTGTCTGTGTGTGTGTGTGTGTTTAAGTGTCAGTGTAGTATGTGTGAGTGTGTGTGTGTGTGTGTGTTTAAGTGTCAGTGTAGTATGTGTGAGTGTGTGTGTGTTTAAGTGTCAGTGTAGTATGTGTGCGTGTGTGTGTGTGAGTGTGTGTGTAAGTATCAGTGTAGTATGTGTGAGTGTGTGTGTGAGTGTGTGTGTGTGTGTGTGTGTGTCTGTGTGTGTGTGTGTGTGTGTTTAAGTGTCAGTGTGTAGTATGTGTGAGTGTGTGTGTGTGTTTAAGTGTCAGTGTAGTATGTGTAGTATGTGTGAGTGTGTGTGTGTTGTTTAAGTGTCAGTGTAGTATGTGTGAGTGTGTGTCAGTGTGTTTAAGTGTCAGTGTAGTATGTGTGAGTGTGTGTGTGTGTGTGTGAGTGTGTGTGTGTAAGTGTCAGTGTAGTATGTGTGAGTGTGTGTGTTTAAGTGTCAGTGTAGTGTGTGTGTGTGTGTGTGTGTGTGTGTGTGTGTGTGTGTGTGAGTGTGTGTTTGTGTGTGTGTGTGTGTGTGTGTGTGTGTGTGTGTGTGTGTGTGTGTGTGTGTGTGTGTGTGTGTGTGTGTGTGTGTGTGTGTGTGTGTGTGTGTGTGTGTGTGTGTGTGTGTGTGTGTGTTTAAGTGTCTGTGTAGTGTGTGTGTGTGTGTGTGTTTAAGTGTCAGTGTAGTATGTGTGAGTGGAGTCCAGTGAATGTGCATAGAGCCAGTGCAAAAAAGGGGGTCAATGCAAATAGATGGGTGGCCATTTGATGAACTGTTCAGGAGTCTTATGGCTTGTGGATAGAAGCTGTTCAGGAGCCTTTTGGTCTGACTTGGCACTCCAGTACCATTTGCTGTGCGGTAGCAGAGAGAACAGTCTCTAACTTGGGTGGCTGGAGTCTGACCATTTTTAGGGCCTTCCTCTGACACCACCTGGTATAGAGGTCCTGGATGGCAGGAAGCTCGACCCCAGTGATGTCCCTGAAACAAGTGCACAGTGCTTATACACTCAGAATGGAATGCATGGTTTACTCAGTTTCGGGCTTCTGAGACTGTGATACCTTGCTACCCTACTCCCCATAATTAAGCCACTGATCCAATCCTGCAAGTTAGATTCTGTTGGGCTGATCCTGGCTGGCTCGTACCACTGAGATAAGAATGGGGATGACTCACCGATGACTCAGCATAGGGGCTTAAGCCGGGCTGCCTCTTTTATCCCTCTGGCACAGCTGAAGACAAGCCTGTCTCTTTCCCCTGTTCCACCCACCCATCCATCCTCACTAGACACTACAGCTGGGAGAGAGCACATACCACAGTGTCTGTAACTCATCCCGTTCAGTTCACCACACACATCCCCAGACACCTCGAAGAGCACCAATTGGCGTTCGTAAATATTTGCAGTGTTCCCATGGCTACCAGGATATAATGTCATTCCCTTGTTAGTATTTCCCTCCATCACACTCATTTTATTCAACTGGATTAAGATACTTGAGAACACACAATAATATCTCATCTGTTGTGTCTCATAAATCATAGATATTTTTGCTCTGGCTCCCAAACGGCTAACCCCAGCATAGAGATCCAGTTTGATTGACCTTTGGTAGTTTTGGCGTAGTTTAGATGACACATAAGTAAAAGGCTGAAAGTTCATAGTTCATTCCAGGGAGACCCAAGAGCACAAACATATAAACACACCAATCTCTTCCAGGGAACAGCTAGGTCTCTGCCCGTTGTGATGGAAATGTTGGTATGTTGATGAGAGGAGCAGGGGGACTTTTTTGTTTACACTAACAGCCAATGGAGTTGGTTGGATGGGGTGTGTTGTAGTGAGTGAGCCAGGCACTCTAAAAATATGGCCTAAACTTTCCAGCAAAGCCCCCCGTGGGGCCGAGTCCGACATGGAGTGATGACTACATGCTAAAGCTCTGTTCAGGACAGGCAGACATCGGTGTGCCACTTCCCTCAGCTGTTTGGCATGCTAAGCCCCTCACCTAGCTGGTTCTGATTAGAGGACAGAACACATGCTGGGATGCCAGCTTGAATATATCTTCCTCTTAGCTTGGATGTTGGATTATGGAAAGGGGAGGACTTTTGGAATGACTCAGGGCAGGGTTGCAGATAGCTGAGGATCATGGTAGTATAATAATATGACTCAGGGCAGGGTTGCAGATAGCTGAGGATCATGGTAGTATAATAATATGACTCAGGGCAGGGTTGCAGATAACTGAGGATCATGGTAGTATAATAATCTGATGAATAAGTCATGTAGGTATTACTTTCTCTTAGACCCACATGGACCATATTGAGATCCAGGGCTCTATTCAATCCGTATCGCAGAAGTCGGTAGTGGTTGACTCAATCAAAATGTAACCTACACTGCCTCCCTGTGGTGACTCTGAGACATCACATCCAGCTGAACCAGAGCCTTGACAGTTCACGTGCTTCCAGTCAATTCATCTCCAATGGCGTTTATTTACTTGTCAATCAATGAATTTGACGAGTTAATCATGTACACGTGACTCGATCCCCAATAGTAAATGTGATTGTTGTGTGTGTTGGTACAGGGCCCAGGAGCTACGCTACTTCCACCATGACTGAACGCTTCGACTGTTACTACTGCCGTGACAACCTGCATGGGAAGAAGTATGTTAAGAAGGATGAGAAGCACGTGTGTACAAAGTGCTTCGACAAGCTCTGCGCCAACACCTGCGCAGAATGCCGTCGCCCCATTGGGGCTGATGCCAAGGTGGGTATTGTGTGTGTGTGTAGGAGTGTCCGTGTGAGTGTGCGTGTTTGTGTGTGCCCTTAAATGTGTGAATGTGTTTGTGTTCAGTAGGCTGACTGGCTTCAGTTCATATGTTCAGATTAAGACCAGTGTTTCATAGCTGTTCTTCCTCAATGAGCAGCAGCTTCCACAACATAACAGTCAACATTCAGTCACGGACACTTGTCTGATAGACACTATCATTACTGACTAACCCCATAGGATTGTTTCACCATGGTTGTAGTCTGCCTGTATTGGCTGTCAGTCCTTCATGCTACGCTGCACTCAAATTCACCTAATCTGCAATGCTAATAATTCTTTCCAGATGGACATACTCTGTTTACTGGCACTCCTCTGAATACCGTAGCCTACAATTGATAGGGAAATGAGCCTCAGTTTAATGAGGTGTGTATGAAGCCTGTGTGTATTAATGTATCTTACTCTTGACCTTCTCCCCTCCTTCCTGTCCAGGAGCTGAACCATAAGAACCGCCACTGGCACGAGGACTGCTTCCGCTGTGCCAAGTGCTACAAGCCCCTGGCCAACGAGCCCTTCAGCGCCAGGGACGACGGCAAGATCATGTGTGGCAAGTGTGGCTCCCGCGAGGATGGCAACCGGTGCCAGGCCTGCTACAAGGTGGTCATGCCAGGTGGGCTTAACCATAACCACAATGCACTTCTTCATCTTTTCTTTAAAGTGACCTAGCACTGTGCACGTGGCTGCTGTTAACGTTTTCAATGTTGACATTTTCAATTCCCACATTATGAAACAGGGTCTTTTATTCTATTCTTCTGTATCTTGGATTGCCAGGCACGCAGAACGTGGAGTATAAGAAGAAGGTGTGGCATGAGGAGTGCTTCACCTGCTTTGAGTGCAAGCAGCCAATCCGCTCACAGAGCTTCCTGAACAAGGGCGATGACATCTACTGCGGCCCGTGCCATGACAAGAAGTTTGCCAAGAAATGCTTCCACTGCAAGCAGGTGAATAACAAAATGTTCCCCTTCACACACCCAAATACAGATTTTTTTTTATTAGGATAGTAATGGTCCAACTCAAGATGTCATTAAAAAAATGCGCCCCCCTCCCCAAATTTAAATATTTTCACATGACCCTCTTGTACTGTAAAATAAATTGAACATCCTTCCCATCATAGAATTAAATCTAAAGTATGTTTACTACCACAAATAACTGTAGTGAATTTGTCTTTATTAACGAGGATATTGACTTAGGGCTACAGGCCAGAAGGTTGATGGTTCACCGACCACCACAGATGAGCTCACTCTCCCTGCCTGTTTCATTACATTACGATCAAAGCCGGCTGCGGACAATGATCAGCCAGGGGGAAAATCACATTTTCAACATTTTGATGCAATATTCATTATTATATAAAATACACTGCTCAAAAAAATAAAGGGAACACTAAAATAACACATCCTAGATTGGAATGAATGAAATATTCTTATTATTAAATACTTTTTTCTTCACATAGTTGAATGTGCTGACAACAAAATCCCACAAAAATGATCAATGGAAATCAAATTTATCAACCCATGGAGGTCTGGATTTGGAGTCCCACTCAACATTAAAGTGGAAAACCACACTACAGGCTGATCTAACTTTGATGTAATGTCCTTAAAACAAGTCAAAATGAGGCTCAGTAGTGTGTGTGGTCTCCACGTGCCTGTATGACCTCCCTACAACGCCTGGGCATGCTCCTGATGAGGTGGTGGATGGTCTCCTGAGGAATCTCCTCCCAGACCTGGACTAAAGCATCCGCCAACTCCTGGACAGTCTGTGGTGCAACGTGGCGTTGGTGGATTTTTATTTTTATTTTTTAAATTTTATTTAACCTTTATTTAACCAGGTAGGCTAGTTGAGAACAAGTTCTCATTTGCAACTGCGACCTGGCCAAGATAAAGCATAGCAGTGTGAGCAGACAACACAGAGTTACACATGGAATAAACAATTAACAAGTCAATAACACAGTAGAAAACAAAGGGGGGAGTCTATATACAATGTGTGCAAAAGGCATGAGGAGGTAGGCGAATAATTACAATTTTGCAGATTAACACTGGAGTGATAAATGATCAGATGGTCATGTACAGGTAGAGATATTGGTGTGCAAAAGAGCAGAAAAGTAAATAAATAAAAACAGTATGGGGATGAGGTAGGTGAAAATGGGTGGGCTATTTACCAATAGACTATGTACAGCTGCAGCGATCGGTTAGCTGCTCAGATAGCTGATGTTTGAAGTTGGTGAGGGAGATAAAAGTCTCCAACTCCAGCGATTTTTGCAATTCGTTCCAGTCACAGGCAGCAGAGTACTGGAACGAAAGGCGGCCAAATGAGGTGTTGGCTTTAGGGATGATCAGTGAGATACACCTGCTGGAGCGCGTGCTACGGATGGGTGTTGCCATCGTGACCAGTGAACTGAGATAAGGCGGAGCTTTACCTAGCATGGACTTGTAGATGACCTGGAGCCAGTGGGTCTGGCGACGAATATGTAACGAGGGCCAGCCGACTAGAGCAGACATGGATGGAGTGAGACATGATGTCCCTGATGTGCTCAATTGGATTCAGGTCTGGGGAACGGGCTGGCCAGTCCATAGCATCAATGCCTTCCTCTTGCAGGAACTGCTGACACACTCCAGCCACATGAGGTCTAGCATTGTCTTGCATTAGGAGGAACCCAGGGCCAACCGCACCAGCATATGGTCTCACAAGGGGTCTGAGGATCTCATCTCGGTACCTAATGGCAGTCAGGCTACCTCTGGCGAGCACATGGAGGGCTGTGTGGCCCCCCGAAGAAATGCCACCCCACACCATGACCCACCTCCAAACCGGTCATGCTGGAGGATGTTGCAGGCAGCAGAACGTTCTCCGCGGCGTCTCCAGACTGTCATGTCTGTCACATGTGCTCAGTGTGAACCTGCTTTCATCTGCTTTCATCTGTGAAGAGCACAGGGCGCCAGTGGCGAATTTGCCAATGTTGATGTTCTCTGGCAAATGCCAAACGTCCTGCACGGTGTTGGGCTGTAAGTACAACCCCCACCTGTGGACGTCGGGCCTTCATACCACCCTCATGGAGTCTGTTTCTGACCGTTTGAGCAGACACATACACATTTGTGGCCTGCTGGAGGTCATTTTGCAGGGCTCTGGCAGTGCTCCTCCTGCTCCTCCTTGCACAAAGGCAGAGGTAGCGGTCCTGCTGCTGGGTTGTTGCCCTCCTACGGCCTCCTCCACATCTCCTGATGTACTGGCCTGTCTCCTGGTAGCGCCTCCATGTTCTGGACACTACGCTGACAGACACAGCAAACCTTCTTGCCACAGCTCGCATTGATGTGCCATCCTGGATGAGCTGCACTACCTGAGCCACTTGTGTGGGTTGTAGACTCCGTCTCATGCTACCACTAGAGTGAAAGCACCGCCAGCCTTCAAAAGTGACCAAAACATCAGCCAGGACGCATAGGAACTGAGAAGTGGTCTGTGGTTATCACCTGCAGAACCACTCCTTTATTGGGGGTCTTGCTAATTGCCTATAATTTCCACCTGTTGTCTATGCCATTTGCACAACAGCATGTGAAATTTATTGTCAATCAGTGTTGCTTCCTAAGTGGACAGTTTGATTTCACAGAAGTGTGATTGACTTGGAGTTACATTGTGTCGTTTAAGTGTTCCCTTTATTTTTTTGAGCAGTGTATATGCAACAAATTTTCCACCAACAGGTTTCTGTGCCAATACCCCATACAACCAATAAACAAAGTATACCGACTTCAAGCATTTCAATATCATGGTTTTCAACACCACAATAAATAGCTGTCAACAAACAGAAAATGCATCCCTCCCTACATTGTAGGCTTGGCTTGAATCTCCGAATGTCATTAAACTTGTTTTGCAACAGATGTCCCTTTCCTTTCATCAATTGGCCGCTGCACAGTTTGAATTGATCGATTGATCTGATTTGTCAGTTAAAAAAATACATATATACACAAACATGTTAATAGTGGCCAGGATTGCACAATAAAGTCAGGGACCTATTTCCATTGTGGTCCCTATATTTGACATAAATACATATATAATTACAGAGATACAGACAAAAAAGTGCTCAACCTCCAGATGAGTATGAGGAGGGAGTTTAAGTTCAATTCTTACACGCTTGTTTGGCTGGTAGCCTGTTCTTTATTCTTGGTCTATATCTTTAGATGTTTGGGGCTGCTGGTGAACCATGATGTGCAGACAGAATCAAAGTGACACTGGACTAGCGCACTTGCCAGAGTCTTTAGGGTGTCTATAGCTAGGTTTCCATCCGATTGTAGACAGATTGATGTGAATATTCTAAAATCTTCACAAAAACAATATGCCATTTCAGTTTCCTTTAGGAATATTTGGCACCGGACAACATGACAGGGAAGATTTTAATTTACTGGACATCTATATGCATTCAGATCCGACTTGGCGCAGTCAGCGCCATCAATATACATCAAGAAACATTTGTTAGCCAAATGAGCCACATTTACGTGTCCTTAAAGACGAGAACCAATTACAGAAGCACTATTCCTGGACTTCCGGCGCCGACAGTGATGGCCGCCTCGCTTCGCGTTCCTAGGAAACTATGCAGTGTTTTGTTTTTTTACATGTTATTTCTTACATTAGTACCCCAGGTCATCTTAGGTTTCATTACATACAGTCGAGAAGAACTACTGAATATAAGATCAGCGTCAACTCACCATCAGTACGACCAAGAATATGTTTTTCGCGACGCGGATCCTGTGTTCTGCCTTTCAAACAGGACAACGGAATGGATCCCATGCAGCGACCCAAAAAAACGACTCAGAAAAAGAGGAAAACGAGGCGGTCTTCTGGTCAGACTCCGGAGACGGGCACATCGTGCACCACTCCCTAGCATTCTTCTCGCCAATGTCCAGTCTCTTGACAACAAGGTTGATGAAATCCGAGCAAGGGTAGCATTCCAGAGGGACATCAGAGACTGTAATGTTCTTTGCTTCACGGAAACATGGCTCACTGGAGAGACGCTATCGGAGGCGGTGCAGCCAGCGGGTTTTTCCACGCATCGCGCCGACAGAAACAAACATCTTTCTGGTAAGAAGAGGGGCGGGGGCGTATGCCTTATGGCTAACGAGACATGGTGTGATGAAAGAAACATACAGGAACTCAAATCCTTCTGTTCACCCGATTTAGAATTCCTCACAATCAAATGTAGACCGCATTATCTACCAAGAGAATTCTCTTCGATTATAATCACAGCCGTATATATCCCCCCCCGAGCAGACACATCGATGGCTCTGAACAAACTTTATTTGACTCTTTGCAAACTGGAATCCATTTATCCGGAGGCTGCATTCATTGTAGCTGGGGATTTTAACAAGGCTAATCTGAAAACAAGACTCCCTAAATTTTATCAGCATATCGATTGCGCAACCAGGGGTGGAAAAACCTTGGATCATTGTTACTCTAACTTCCGCAACGCATATAAGGCCCTGCCCCGCCCTCCTTTCGGAAAAGCTGACCACGACTCCATTTTGTTGATCCCTGCCTACAGACAGAAACTAAAACAAGAGGCTCCCACGCTGAGGTCTGTCCAACGCTGGTCCGACCAAGCTGACTCCACACTCCAAGACTGCTTCCATCACGTGGACTGGGATATGTTTCGTATTGCGTCAGATAACAATATTGACGAATACGCTGATTCGGTGTGCGAGTTCATTAGAACATGTGTTGAAGATGTCGTTCCCATAGCAACGATTAAAACATTCCCTAACCAGAAACCGTGGATTGATGGCAGCATTCGCGTGAAACTGAAAGCGCGAACCACTGCTTTTAATCAGGGCAAGGTGACTGGTAACATGACCGAATACAAACAGTGCAGCTATTCCTCCGCAAGGCTATCAAACAAGCTAAGCGTCAGTACAGAGACAAAGTAGAATCTCAATTCAACGGCTCAGACACAAGAGGCATGTGGCAGGGTCTACAGTCAATCACGGACTACAAGAAGAAATCCAGCCCAGTCACGGACCAGGATGTCTTGCTCCCAGGCAGACTAAATAACTTTTTGCCCGCTTTGAGGACAATACAGTGCCACTGACACGGCCTGCAACGAAAACATGCGGACTCTCCTTCACTGCAGCCGAGGTGAGTAAGACATTTAAACGTGTTAACCCTCGCAAGGCTGCAGGCCCAGACGGCATCCCCAGCCGCGCCCTCAGAGCATGCGCAGACCAGCTGGCCGGTGTGTTTACGGACATATTCAATCAATCCCTATACCAGTCTGCTGTTCCCACATGCTTCAAGAGGGCCACCATTGTTCCTGTTCCCAAGAAAGCTAAGGTAACTGAGCTAAACGACTACCGCCCCGTAGCACTCACTTCCGTCATCATGAAGTGCTTTGAGAGACTAGTCAAGGACCATATCACCTCCACCCTACCTGACACCCTAGACCCACTCCAATTTGCTTACCGCCCAAATAGGTCCACAGACGATGCAATCTCAACCACACTGCACACTGCCCTAACCCATCTGGACAAGAGGAATACCTATGTGAGAATGCTGTTCATCGACTACAGCTCGGCATTCAACACCATAGTACCCTCCAAGCTCGTCATCAAGCTCGAGACCCTGGGTCTCGACCCCGCCCTGTGCAACTGGGTACTGGACTTCCTGACGGGCCGCCCCCAGGTGGTGAGGGTAGGCAACAACATCTCCACCCCGCTGATCCTCAACACTGGGGCCCCACAAGGGTGCGTTCTGAGCCCTCTCCTGTACTCCCTGTTCACCCACGACTGCGTGGCCACACACGCCTCCAACTCAATCATCAAGTTTGCGGACGACACAACAGTGGTAGGCTTGATTACCAACAACGACGAGACGGCCTACAGGGAGGAGGTGAGGGCCCTCGGAGTGTGGTGTCAGGAAAATAACCTCACACTCAACGTCAACAAAACTAAGGAGATGATTGTGGACTTCAGGAAACAGCAGAGGGAACACCTTCCTATCCACATCGATGGAACAGTAGTGGAGAGGGTAGCAAGTTTTAAGTTCCTCGGCATACACATCACAGACAAACTGAATTGGTCCACTCACACAGACAGCATCGTGAAGAAGGTGCAGCAGCGCCTCTTCAACCTCAGGAGGCTGAAGAAATTCGGCTTGTCACCAAAAGCACTCACAAACTTCTACAGATGCACAATCGAGAGCATCCTGGCGGGTTGTATCACCGCCTGGTACGGCAACTGCTCCGCCCACAACCGTAAGGCTCTCCAGAGAGTAGTGAGGTCTGCACAACGCATCACCGGGGGCAAACTACCTGCCCTCCAGGACAACTACACCACCCGATGTTACAGGAAGGCCATAAAGATCATCAAGGACATCAACCACCCGAGCCACTGCCTGTTCACCCCGCTATCATCCAGAAGGCGAGGTCAGTACAGGTGCATCAAAGCTGGGACCGAGAGACTGAAAAACAGCTTCTATCTCAAGGCCATCAGACTGTTAAACAGCCACCACTAACATTGAGTGGCTGCTGCCAACACACTGACACTGACTCAACTCCAGCCACTTTAATAATGGGAATTGATGGGAAATGATGTAAATATATCACTAGCCACTTTAAACAATGCTACCTTATATAATGTTACTTACCCTACATTATTCATCTCATATGCATACGTATATACTGTACTCTATCATCGACTGCATCCTTATGTAATACATGTATCACTAGCCACTTTAACTATGCCACTTTGTTTACATACTCATCTCATATGTATATACTGTACTCGATACCATCTACTGTATCTTGCCTATGCTGCTCTGTACCATCACTCATTCATATATCCTTATGTACATATTCTTTATCCCCTTACACTGTGTATAAGACAGTAGTTTTGGAATTGTTAGTTAGATTACTTGTTGGTTATTACTGCATTGTCGGAACTAGAAGCACAAGCATTTCGCTACACTCGCATTAACATCTGCTAACCATGTGTATGTGTGACAAATAAAATTTGATTTGATTTGATTTGTTTCGATGTGTAGCATATGCAAAACCTTAAAGCCTCTTTTTTTGGAAGGGGGGGCTACTTTTCCGAAAACAATAATTGTCCACCTCACAGTTCAGCTGTCAGAGATTTGAGCACTAATGCATCAGGACATTGCATGCAAAGGCCTATAGGCATAGGTGTCCACCGTTTGATATATTATATACCCCAGAGAGAGAGAGATATGCCGGCAGCATGCTACGACAACATGCGTTTCTTTGTCAGAGGGGTACTGCGCCTGCTCTACAGATTTTGACGTACAGGAGGGTAATTCGTACATATTCAATCTGAATATTTTGTATAAAGATAAGCATTATATTGTTAGATTATAGGAGTACCTCTGGTAGGCCTGAAACAGTCTTCCTCACCTCAATTTCAACTGTACAATTTCAACTGTAAATAAATAAAATTGACAACCCTCCCCTATTTTGGACCACTACTCCTTCCTTCCAATGCATTTCAATCTGTCCCTTATGACAGTGTAATTACAGTATACCTAATTATAGTATTCTTAAGGTACAAGTTAAAGGAAATGCTTTCTGTTATTATTCATAGAGAATAAGTCTGTCTTCCAATAGAACAAACATGGTGTTTCTTCTCTCCCCTCAGCCCATCACTTCAGGTGGTATAAGCTACCAGGATCAGCCATGGCACTCTGAGTGCTTTGTGTGTCGTACCTGCCGTAAGAACCTGGCCGGAACCCGCTTCACCTCCCACGAGGAGCACGTCTACTGTGTGGACTGCTACAAGACCTCCGTTGCCAAGCAGTGCAACGGCTGCAAGAACCCCATCACAGGTCAGTCACCCACACACATAGTTTACATGAACATGTATGCCTGATATTACATGGACAGATGCTCTGTTTTTATGATAAAGGATTTAATTACATGATATTCTGTTTTGCTGAGATTATATTTTGACTAAGCAGCACTGGTCATCATATATCTGTCCCATTACTATGCTGACTGCTCCACATACCATCTCCCATAATACAGGGTTTGGCCATGGGACCAACGTGGTGAACTACGAGGGTCACTCCTGGCACGAGTACTGCTTCAACTGCAAGAAATGCTCCCTCTCCCTGGCCAACAAGCGCTTTGTCATCAACGGAGAGAACATCTACTGCCCTGACTGTGCTAAGAAGCTGTGAGCACAGCCAGCCAGGAGGCCCAAAAAGTTCTGTCTGTCATTCATGTTGAGGTGTTTTGACAGGGTCAGGAACATAAATTAGTGCCAACTAAAGTTGAGAGGTCAATCCAAGGGTAAAAAACTAGAGAAAGGTCAATTATCTGAGTGAATTTGAACAGCAGCCAAATAGGAATCTTGTTCCAGTGTTTTGTCATTGTTGGATACTAACACACGTCAACTGGTTTGCTTTTGTGGGCCTTCGATATGCAATACTAACAAGCTTGAACACTGCATAGCCATATTAGGGAATGCTATTTTCACTGCCTTATTGGAACACTGCTTTGATAATACTAATATGGCAATTACATGTTACAACGCTTCACATTGCTTCTTGAATTATATATTAGCTTCACTAAATAAATCGGCCCCGGCATCTCTGAAGTGATGTTTGCAGAGTTACGTATGAGGGTTTCACATATAACAGACGCTTCTTGTAATAATCAGTATGGACAAACTAGGTCTTCTGTAGGTATCAAGTGGTGTTATGAGATGGTAATCTAATCATGTACTCATACTGTAACTTTCTGACGTGGAGGGAAAGTTCGGGATGTGAATGCACATTATGATGGGTCAATAAAGGCAAGCGATAAAATGGAGTATTTTCACCTGCTAGACAGAAATAACAAAAAAGCCTACTTTTATTTAGCAAAACTTTATTTTAACAGTTCATATTTTCTCAGAACACTTTAGATATATTTACAAATATAATTTGTGGACATGGCTTGGGTTAGGGTCTGAAAAAGCTATTGATATTCACATTGTAGCCCTGGTCGGTTAGAATGATTGTCATGGCCGACGTAAGGACACGTGACACATTTGATTAGTTATTAATTACTATAAAATAAAAATACAGCCTATTCTCAATCTAAGGCATTCTATTCTACCGTCATAGCTACTGAATCATGAGATCAATTAAGAACAGTTAGCTCTGTATTCAGGCCCACAGATGCAGAAAGGGATGGGAATTAAAAAACATAACAGGACCTGGAACATTTCTAGTATTAAAGCAGCGACTGTCCTGTATTGGTCCGATCTACAGTATCCGTGACTGGATGTGCCAGCGCCACTAGCTAAGCACATGTAGACCTGACCAAGGGGTTCATATTGAACAAGTCTACAGCAATCCCCTGCACTTTGAAAAGATAAACAGTTAGTCAAGTCAAGGAGGGGAATTCATAAAAATGGGAGGAGAGGAGAGAGAAAACTTTATCTTTCCAGAATACCACACACACACCTCTCGAACAGGACTATACAGTAAAGTTACTTCTTGGTGACAAGTCAACCCCGTGTAATTCATTTTAGAAAGCTTTTCAACCCTTTCAAGAAGTGGAAAACCTCCCACAGTGCAAAGTGTCTTAGGTTGTGATGAATAATAAAACTGGTTGCACATGAAAACAAAAAAAGGTTTCTCCTCAGAAAGAGAAGCATGTTAAATGATTAAGGGCTTGTTTGTTTAGTTAAAGTTACATTCTGAAAGCTAAGCTCATGGGTCTAAGTCCAGACATAAGGTATGTAAAATATAAAGCTATTTCAGAGAAACCTTCTGGTTAATTAAAATGTGACAGTCAACAGATTTATTATGAAGCAAAAAACAAAAGGTCCCCAAACCTCTCCGTTTGGACGATTCAAGCATAGGGAATTCAAGCTTCTCGACACAGATTTTAAAGAACCCATAAACGAGACAAGAACAAGACTGACCAAATCGCATTTGCTCCCATCTCCATCATTTAGCGGTAGATTCACTCCGTCACACTGCTGCTATACAGAGAAGCGTGTGGTGCAGTAGTCAGAGTTCATGTTAACCTTCAGACACCATATGACTGCAAACTTTCACACTGTGATAAAGCACTGAAACATTTCCACCCCTCAGTCCACCCCTGTCGGCGACCAAGGCGATTGTCAGAGGTGGTTGGGGGATGAAAGTCAGAACTTCACAAAATGCCCTCAATCAACGTGCACAGACATCTTCCCTCTACAGTATGAGGATCCCCTGCCCTAGGCTCAGAGTACTGGAGAACAGGAGGGTTTCCTGTAGCCTCCTGGGTAATACCAAAACCGGACCTGACTCAATTCCACACCAACCCTTAGTCCCTATCCCATGGCACTTTGTAAGCATTTGACAGGTATAAGCAATATAATAGCTTCACCTTGTGGAATCGTTACCATATTGCTTACACCAATCCAATCTACTAAAGTGCCTAGAGGGCAGGAGACAGGGCTTAATTTAGAAGAGAGCATAGGGTAACAGCACTGACTACCCTGGCAAAGGGCACGAGTCTAATAGAACAAACATTTAAATAAAGTAACATCCATTCGCAGTACCCCACCCACAGACGCATAGGCCCAATACTGATTACATACATAATACAATAACACTTAAATATGAGGAAATATATTTTCGTATATTGTATATAAACAGACGTCCAAATTATGACACAAATAATTGAAACAAACACTTTTTTTTTTTTACCAGGAGAAGTAACATAGAAGCTTAGTGGAGAAGCACTGGAATTTGTATGGAACGAGCTAGACAGACAGCGAATGTAGGAGACACTCCATACATCTACAGCCAGGTCAAAACTGTGTTTTAGCCCTAGAAAAAGGAACTTTGGGCATCGTAAGAGAAAACTTCCAACCATTCAAGTTAGTTTCTGGACTAGTACACCCCTTAGAGAAGAGTGACGTAAAATGAAACTCATGGACCTCGTCTGACTGCAATTCACCAACATACACACACATTAATCCACTACGGGCTATAGCCATTCATATGGTAAGTGTATAAATTCATGCAGTCATTGCTGGGGGTCAAGTTATACCTCAGCGCTCAGGATGCAATTAAATTCAAAATTGATATGAGTTAGTTAAACATTAAGTCTACATACATGTAAAAACATAACATGTCAAGATCTGAGGACATAAACCTAAAGACCAGGAACCGAAAGTTAACAGCAACAGTTCACAAATATTTACCAAATCACCAGCTTTGTCAAATTCCTACATCCTTCAGTTTGTAAATTTGAAATAGGCAACCACCCTCAGCAGTGCCGGAAGAAACTGGAAGCATCCGGTTTTCAGGGGAAAAGCTGAGAAGAGGCGAAGTTTGAAAGCTGTATGCTTCCGGTTTCTTCCGACCCCACTCAGGCATTTATTTTATGCCTGCTACCTTAGGTTAGTAGGCAACAGTCATTTCATAAAACCATTTGTTTGATTCATAGACCTGAGTGCCCCCTAGTGTCCATAAGGAGAAGAGCAGGAGTGAGGGACTGCTGGGAGATGCCAAGGGAAGGCGGAGGGGCATAGGGGTAAACCATGGGAGAATAGGACCTGGAGAGTTTAAAGGAGAGCAAGGACAAATCCAGAATTCTAGGTCGGATTACAATTTGGGTAGGATGGGATTAGAGTTACATAGTGCCGCTTCTGGTTTGGGAACCGGCAAGTCGTAACACACGTGTAAATACTCCCTTATCCACTGGAGATACTTAGGGCTCATGTAGGCAGACCCTGAAAGACTACAATACCCAGGTTCCCCAGCCCACCAATCAGTACTAGAGTTTCCTGACTCACTCATGACACGAGAAGTAATGAACTCATAGCGATCATATAGCAAAGTGTTATGTACATAGATCCTGGAATATTCTCAAACCAGTAATTACATTTAACGAAGACAACAAAATTAATAAATTACGTCGCACGCCCTGCACAACACTTAAAAAACAACAGTATGAACAAAACAACATTTAAAAAATAACCAAGTGTCAACTGTTATACGTATGGGAGGATGAGAGCCCTTGAAGTGAGCACATTGAAGGAGGAATAGAGATTTTCCCCTGAAGCTTTGTTTCGCTTTTTAGATTTTCTTTTCATGTGGTGGGGGTGCAACGTTAGCGTTCTGGGAGTCCCTGTCCCCCCCTCAACCCCTGTGCTCTTCCTCTGGCTGAGGGCGGGTGTGTACGTGTAGAGGGGGTAAGGGGGTCTGGAGCTCAGCTGGACAAGAACTCTGGAAGTGCAATATTCACAGGCCTCTGAAGGGAGAGCTACAGCCTCACATCTCTAGAGAGAGAAAGACACAAAGAGAACAAGTGTCAATATTTGACATCCACAAAGCAATTCACTTTTCTATACAACATGTGCAGTACAGTAACAATAAATCAACTATACAAACAGTTGTTTCCAAAATAACTCTCACACCTGACAGGGCTTCAATGGGCTGACTGGAGGGGTGGAGGGTGGCCACGGGGGTCCCCTTGTCCTCGAAGGCCACCCTGGGTCCATTGGGGGCCCCGTCACAGTCGATGAGGCCCTGGTTGCGGCCGTCAGCATCGATGAGGGGACGGCCCTTGGAGTTAACTCCCAGGTCAATGAATTCCTCAAAGCTCCAGGGGCCAGGCTTACCGTTCAGCCCCGGGGACAGCTTGTTAGAGTCCTCGTTCAGGAACTCTGAGCCCCCCACTAAACGAACCTTAGGCACTGGACTGGAGGGGAGAGAGGGAGTGAATGAAAGATGCCTATAGCCAAAAATAATCCTATATCATTGTGTCTAGAGCATTTGGGAGTGGTATACCTTGTGTGGGTGTGTGTGTCATACCTCACAGCCAGAGGCCCCTCAGCGGTGGTTCTGTTGTTCTCCTTGTTGTCTGCCTCCGGTATCCCGTTCACGCATCCCAACGGCTCCTCCCGCACTCCCATTGGTTCGCTGCGGGCCAGTCCACGCTCCAGGTCGTCCGTCTCCAAGGCAATATCTCCGGGCTGGGTTGACTCATCGTCTGCGGGGACAAATAAGCAGATGGCAGATGACTCAATATGCACACTCACAAAGAGGAGTGGTGTCTGTGCAAACAGACAAGTCAATCACATACAGTGTATGCACTCACTAGGGATGTGACGCCTGGACAATTTTTCTTAAAGTTTAAACTGCCATTTTTGTATCTGTGTCCATTAAAACCAAGAAAAATTCATCAAAGTTTTTGTCAATTCACAACAATCTATCAGTATAGGCAGGTCAGCCACCAGACAGTCATAACCGTGCACTAGGCCTGTCAGTATAGGCAGGTCAGCCACCAGACAGTCAGAACGTGTACTAGGCCTATCTATCAGTATAGGCAGGTCAGCCACCAGACAGTCAGAACCGTGCACTAGGCCTATCTATCAGTATAGCCAGGTCAGCCACCAGACAGACTGTCAGAACCGTGCACTAGGCCTATCAGTATAGCCAGGTCAGCCACCAGACAGTCAGAACCATGCACTAGGCCTATCTATCAGTATAGGCAGGTCAGCCACCAGACAGTCAGAACCGTGCACTAGGCCTATCTATCGGCAATCAAAAGCTGTATCCCACAATTTCATTCTTGCAATGTCCAAGCCGCACTGCTTCTTTACACAGCGCGCATCCAACCAGGAAGCCAGCCGCACCAATGTGTCGGAGGAAACCTGGCAACCTGGTTAGCGTGCACTGCGCCCGGCCCGCCACAGGAGTCGCTAGTGTGCGATGAGACAAGATATCCCTACCGGCCAACCCCTCCCTAACCCGGACGACGTTAGGCCAATTGTGCGTCGCCCCATGGACCTCCCGGTCGTGGCCGGCTGCGACAGAGCCTGGGCTCGAACCCAGAGTCTCTGGTGGCACAGCTAGCACTGAGATGCAGTGCCTTAGACCACTGCGCCACACGAGAGGCCCTGGCTAGGATATTCTACGTGCAAAAGACCGAAGACTGAACACACACACACACACTAGCATCATTAGCAAAGAGAGGAAGCGGCAAAGCAAGAGCTTTCACTCTTGCCAAAATCTGTCCAAAAAGGTCTTATTTATTTTGGACCTGAGCTTGTCACCTGCTTTCCCGCCTTTGGGACAAATTCCCATTGTTAGGGTGGAGACATGAGTGTCTCGTCATCATATACAGAACTCTGGCCAAGAGCAGACGAGCCAGGGTAAGAGAGAGGGACGAGGGGGCAGGCAGAAAGAATGTCTAGGAAATCTGTGTCTCACAATGTCTTGATTTTCTTGCCTTGCAAATTCACCAAAGTAGCCTAACGTTGGCCCCTTCCACTCTGTTTTTATTGAAAGGACAACATTCCCCAGGCCTTCATAGCCAACCATCTAGTAAGGCTATAACACAGAAAACAATATGTTATAATATGATAACTGCATTGTGATTTAAATTTGGTATAAAAAAAAAATGTAATAAGGATCCCAACTTTGTTTAAACATTTGAATGTTTAAACGTTCACACCCCTAACACACGCTAGATGAGGGGACGGCCCTTGGAGTTGACCAGTTACCAAAGGCATTTTACTGATATCGATAACTGGGATAAATAGCCTATACCAGAGAAATGTGAAGTTTGAAATGAAAGAAGACTGCTAATTTGGGAAATTTCTAACAAGACAGTTGATGGTTACATCTAAAGTAGCAGTAGTAGCAAGTACTCATTAAAGTTAATCGTTCTATTTATCGCTATAACTCAGTTATCGCTATAACTCAGTCCATTTATGGGATTTTTGCCCATACTGCCCAGCTGTCTCACACACACACTGTTGTGTCAAAGGGATGGTTAAGTGAGGACAGTTACCCTTGGTTTCGACACAGTTGGTTTCTTCTTCGCCCTCCTCCTCTCCCTCTTCATCCTGTATGTCTTTCTCATCCTCATCATCATCATCATCATCGTTATCTCCTCCCTACACAGGACACATGGACAGAGCGCCAGTTAAAACATGTATCAACTAGTATGTGGGAGGATTACTGGATGTTTTAATCCAGCTGATTTGGCTATTGTGGAAAGCAGTTTACATGGAGATATCAGAGCTTGAGAAATGTGAACTCACCTTTTCTTGGTCCCCTTTTCTGGTTCTCTTCATGATCTCCTCAATTCTCTGCAAGTCGAAGAGCAACAGGGAGATTCACATTAACAATTTCTGGCAAATTACACCCTGCAGACATGCTCAATGTAAAACAAGTTATAAAATGGTTGAATGGTTGGGCTGCCTTTACATTCAAGTGTTGGTATACAGGGAGTGGATGCAGGTGCTATTTTCACTGAACAGGTTACTGAAACATCCAGTCAACGTATACAGTGTGTATGATCAAGCATGCATGATGTGATGGTGATTCTCCACCCACCTTCTTCCTCTCCATGCGTTCCTTATGGTTCTGGGCCATTACCCTCTCCCTCTCAATGTGGACCTTCTCTGCATCAATTGCAGCCTGAGCCTCCGCCTCTTCACGCTGCGATTGGACAAACAGGTGGTCAATCACAAGCAACCAATCAAACTATAAAATGACACCAACAACACAGTCAATGTGTGTGCCCCTACCTCTTTCTGTAGCTCAGCCTGTCTCCCGGCCTCCTCAGCCTCCAGTCTCTCTCGGTCTGCCTCGGCCATGAGAGCGTCCTCCTCCTCCTTTTTCTTCTTCTCCTCCGCTAGCCTCCACTCCTCCTCCAGGCGTTTCAACCGTGCCTCCTCGGCCAAGCGTTTCTCCTCCTCCTTCCTCAGCCTGTAGATAGGATAGGAAAGGTCAATGCCCCCCCCCACAGAAAGATGGAGACCACCTGAAAGTGTTCTAGCAGCATGCCTCCTTACTTCTCCTCCTCCTCTCTCAGTACTCGGAGTGCCTCTTCTCTCTCCTTCTTCTCCCGTGCCAGACGGCGGTTCTCGGCAAGGATCATGGCGGCCTCGGCTGCAGAGTTGGTGCCCGCCATGGACTTCTCTGAGAGACCGATAGGAGCCACACAGGAGCTTAGTAAATGTATAATTTCCTTAAAAGGAAAAATCCACCCAAAACCATTGCTTTAATTTAGAGAGTGTTAAATAACACTAATATGTGAGAACAATATTTTTTGTGAACAAATGTTTCATTTCGGCATTATAATGAAGGCTGGTAGCAACAAGGAGAATTGTTGTGGATATCGGTTGCAGCTCAAGTCGACTACAAAATCCACAATGCAATGTTCTCTCTATGGGCTGGCTGGCTATCTAGCTAGCTAGCAAACGTAGCTAGCTAGCAAACGTAGCTACACACAAATTCAAAAGACAATATCAGCATGCAAAGTAGCTAGTTAGCTGTAGAAATCGCCTAAACAAACTGCACTATCAATTTAGGAGTCTACAATCTCACCATGTTCAACCTGCAGATCGATGTGCCTCACAATAGTCTGACATTCACAACGGCCGATATACTTTTGAGGTGATGGGAAACTTCAATAGTGTGCTCTCCTTCAAGGAGTGAATGGGAGTCTATTGGGTCACTAGCTCAAAAACCCAACATTAGCACGAATTTCGTCAGCAAGAAGTACATCATTACAAATATTTTCTGAGATGTGAGAATTAACTTGCCATCTTTTTTTTTATTTTTTTTACTTGCCATCTATAGTATCGTATAGCTTTGGAATCGTGGCATTGAGGAAAATAGGCTGAGAAGGGATTGCATGACGATTAGCTTAGCAACCGCGTGACACAGCATGACAACGTGAACGCGATTGGTCAAAAGTCTACTGGGTGGGGCGGTATACATTCCTTCATTCATTGGATTCCTATCTCCTTTCTATAATATCTCTGGCAACGTCGCCATGAAATGCACCTTGGACTAAAGAGGCAGACAAACATAAATAATGTGCTAGACCCTCTGTTAAATTACATTTCTCCAGGTAGGAATATTGCAACTTAGAACTTCCAGTGTAGTGATAGCGACTATCACAACGCTATGGATTTCTGCCTGCTTCACCGCCAATCACTCAGATACACATGAAAACATGAAATGACCCAGGGAATTGATAAATCACTCAGATGCACTAAAACCACAAAACGTTAAAAATGAGTGAACCTTTGACATAACCAAGCCACAACATAATAACCACACAGCAGCCATAGCACTACTACAGAGTACACACACACAGAGAGCGACACACAGCCATCTCTGTGGCTGCTGGTCATAAAAAGATATACTGCAGAATAAGTCCCATTGGGAGCAGTGAGGGCCTTCAGCGCACACACACACAATCCATTAACCCTCTCCTTAACTATCTCCTAATGAGTTATACAGTAGTAGTACAGGACTCCAACCAGAAGGGGGTACTAGACCTCTAGAGCTAACAGAATGGAACTACAGCTGGTTCACAGAGCATTTACAGCTCCACACTAAGCTGCTGCTGGGGCTGCCATGTCCCTTTCCCTTGCTAATGAACCGCACAGGAGCCCACTAACACACTGTGTTAAAACAGCTATTAAGCCATAGATCAGGGTTCCCCAACTGGCAGGCCACGGGTTTTTATTTGGCCCTCTGTTGGACATATTTGTATATTTTTTTTATACCAGGAAATCAGGTCCAAGTTAATTTAATTTGGGAAATCTCTTAAAGTATTTCCACGTATAACAGAGATCATATACATACATATTATATCTGTTTGGGCTTCTTGCGGTCAATTTGCAGTCTACAAATCATTTATAATTATGTTCTGGCCCCCGATCCATCCACTCAACAAAAGAAATATGCTGCTGAATCTAGTTGATGATCACTGCCATAAACATTTAGATACATCCGGATAGAGGACAGAGCAGAGGCTGATGCTCTTTATGGGAACTCAGTAATACAATACAGGGTTTCCAACACACTGCCTCAGAGGCTTACAGTATAGGCTCCCTCTCTCCTTATTCGAAGAAAGTGAGTCTCAGAAGACTGAGATTGTCAGCGTTGGTTCTTGATTAATCTGAGCTCAGCAAAGTCCTTACTTAAGTGAGATTTCAGCCTTATGTCATGACTGTGGTACTAACAGATGGAAATAGCTAACTCAGCTCAGAGAGAAAGGCCATCTCAGTGAGGTTGTAGGTTATCTTTGCTCACCGTCCTTGTCTTTGGTCTTAGTGGAGGATGTGGGAGCAGGAGTCGGTGTTGAGCTGGTCTGGGGGGGTTCTGGGGACTGGGGGGCCACAGCCTGGATGGGACACAGGTCCTTTGGCTTGGAGTCTTTCTTCCGCAGGGTGGGGGGCCGGTCGGGGTGAGGGCCGGTCTCTGGATGGGTGGTGGCTTGGCCGAGCTTGGCTGAGGGGATGGGGGCTTGGCCGAGCTGGGTTGAGGGGACGGGGGGCGATGTTTGGTACCTCCGGGTGACGGGGGACGGTTACGGGGGCTTTGCCTGTAGAGTGGAGACAAGATTTGACAGTTTTATCAACTATCCAACAAATCTAAACTATTTCATAGTACACAATTAAACAAGAAACATCTAATATTGTTTAATATCCAATATTGTTAACACATTTTCTGGGGGAGAGCTGTGATGTCTTACTTTGCTGCACTGGGGGAGGGGGTTCTTTTGCTGGCGGGGAGGGTGGCAGGGGAGGGCGAGCGGTGGCGTCCCGCGATGTTGGAGGGCGAGGCAGGGCGCTTCCCTCCGGGCGACGAGAACCGTTTCTCCTTCTGTCATTCCACAAAGACAGAGGCAATTCAGTCCATTACGTCATCCGGCTAGGGTATCCTTAAAATAACACGTTGGATTAACACTAGAACAGCAACCCTTCATGAGAATACAGTGAACCAGTAGAAGTGGATCGATAACATGGAGTGACCAGATGGCACCTGATCCATGACAGTCTCCCCATGTGGTCTCAGAGTGTCCCCCCCTACTGCAGCACACAGCAGGCTTTAAATAACATCACAGGTGTGGGCAAGTCTGATTAAAATATATCCATTTATAAAAGGCCCGTACCACAAGAGGGGTATGCTGACCGGCACAGCAAGGACACCCACACCTGGTAACACAGAGGGTCACACACGTAAACTGACATGCATGCCAAACTTAGGTGTGTGTGTATAGCTATAACTATTTAATCAGGGTTAATCTGAACACTGCTTAGTAAAAGAGCAGTGTGAATTTAGTTCTAAACTGTTTGCTTCGAGTGGGGTAGAAATTAGAGGTCGACCGATTAATCGGAATGGCCGATTATTTAGGACCGATTTCAAGATTTCATAACAATCGGTAATCGGCATTTTTGGACGCCGATTATGTTGCAATTCACGATGAGATTGCGTGCCAGGCTGACCACCTGTTATGCGAGTGCAGGCAGCGAGGAGCCATGGTAAGTTGCTAGCTTGCATTAAACTTATCTTATAAAAAAACAATCAATCTTGACTAGAGATCGACCGATTATGATTTTTCAACGCAGATACCGATTATTGGAGGACCAAAAAAAGCGGACACTGAATAATAAATGTATTTGTAATAATGACAATTACAACACTACTGAATTAACACTTATTTTAACTTAATATAATACATCAATAAAATCAATTTAGCCTCAAATAAATAATGAAACATGTTCAATTTGGTTTAAATAATGCAAACAAAGTGTTGGAGAAAAAAGTAAAAGTGCAATATGCGCCATGTAAGAAAGCTAACGTTGAAGTTCCTTGCTCAGAACATGAGAACATATGAAAGCTGGTGGTTCCTTTTAACATGAGTCTTCAATATTCCCAGGTAAGGTTTTAGGTTGTAGTTATTATAGTAATTATAGGACTCTCTCTCTTTATAGGATTTGTATTTCATATACCTTTGACTTTTGGATGTTCTTATAGGCACTTTAGTATTGCCAGTGTAACAGTATAGCTTCCATCCCTCTCCTCGCCGCTACCTGGGCTCGAACCAGGGACACATCGACAACAGCCACCCTCGATGTAGCGTTACCCATGCAGAGCAAGGGGAACAACTACTCCAAGTCTCAGAGCGAGTGACGTTTGAAACGCTATTAGCACCCCCACTAACTAGCTAGCCATTTCACATCGGTTACACCAGCCTAATCTCGGGAGTTGATAGGCTTGAAGTCACAAACAGCACAATGCTTGAAGCATTGCGAAGAGCTGCTGGCAAAACGCACAAAAATGCTGTTTGACTGAATGTTTACGAGCCTGCTGGTGCCTACCATCGCTCAGTCAGACTGCTCTATCAAATCATAGCCTTAATTATAACATAATAACACAGAAATAGGAGCCTTAGGTCATTAATATGGTCGAATCCGGAAACTATCATTTCGAAAACAAAACGTTTATTATTTCAGTGAAATACGGAACCGTTCCGTATTTTATCTAACGGATGGCATCCATAAGTCTAAATATTCCTGTTATATTACAAATAAATGTAAAAAAAAGTGTTTTTTGTTGTTGTTGAAATCGGACGATTAATCAGTATCTGCTTTTTTTTGGTCCTCCAATAATCGGTATCGGCGTTGAAAAATCATTATCAGTCGACCTCTAATACATACCTCAACCAGAAGCCATGGATTACAGGCAACATCCGCACTGAGCTAAAGGGCAGAGCTGCCGCTTCCAAGGAGCGGGATTCTAACCCGGATGCTTATAAGAAATCCCGTTAAGTCCTCTGACGAACCATCAAACAGGCAAAGAGTCAATACAGGACTAACATTGAATCGTACTACACCGGCTCCGACGCTCGTCGGATGTGGCAGGGCTGGCAAATGTGAGCAAGACCTTTAACTTCTTATGGCTAGGGGACAGTATTGAGTAGCTTGGATGAATAAGGTACCCAGAGAAAACTGCCTGCTACTCAGGCCCAGAAGCTAAGATGTGCATATTATTAGATATATTTAAATTTGGATAGAAAACACACTGAAGCTTCTAAAACTGTTTGAATGATGTCTGTGAGTATAACAGAACTCATATGGCAGGCAAAAACCTGAGAAAAAAATCCAACTAGGAAGTGGGAAATCTGAGGTTGGTTGGTTTCCAAGTCTTTGCCTATCCAAGATAGTGTAAATTTAGTCCGATTGCACTTCCTAAGGCTTCCACTAGATGTCAACCGTCTTTAGAACCTTGTTTCAGGCTTCTACTGTGAAGGGGGAGCGAATAAGAGCTGTTTAACTAAGAGGTCTGGCAGAATGCCATGAGCCAAGTCATGCTCGCAGCCGTGAGAGTGAGCAGCGGTCCTTTTCATTTCTAAAGACAAAGGAATTGTCCGGTTGGAATATTATTGAAGATTTATGATAAAAACATCCTTAAGATTGATTCTATACATCGTTTGACATGTTTCTACTAACTGTAATACAACTGTTTGACTTTGTCTGGACTAAGTGCCTGCGCCTTGTGAATTTGGATTTGTGAACTAAACGTGTGAACAAAAAGGAGGTATTTGGACATAAATGGACTTTATCGAACAAAACAAACATTTATTGTGGAACTGGGATTCCTGGGAGTGCATTCCGATGAAGATCAAAGGTAAGTGAATATTTATAATGCTATGTCTGACTTCTGTTGACTCCACAACATGGCGGGTATCTGTATGGCTAGATTTGGTGCCTGAGCTCTCTACTCAGATTATGAAATCTGACAGTGGTTGCATTAAGGAGAAGTACATCTTTAAACAGGTCAACATTCACAAGGCCGCAGGGCCAGATGGATTACCAGGATGTGATTTCCAAGCATGCGCTGACCAACTGGCAAGTGCCTTCACTGACATTTTCAACCTGTCCCTGACAGTCTGTAATACCAACATGTTTCAATCAGACCACCATAGTCCCTGTGCCCAAGAACACTAAGGTAACCTGCCTTAATGACTACCGACCCGTAGCACTCACGTCTGCAGCCATGAAGTGCTTTGAAAGGCTGGTCATGGCTCACATCAACACCATTATCCTAGAAACCCTAGACCCACTTCAATTTGCATACCACCCAAACAGATCCACAGATGATGCACTCTATTGCACTCCACACTGCCCTTTCCCACCTGGACAAAAGGAACACCTATGTGAGAATGCTATTCATTGACTACAGCTCAGCGTTCAACACCATAGTGCCCTTAAAAGCACATCACTAAGCTAAGGACACTGGGACTAAACACCTCCCTCTGCAACTGGATCCTGGACTTCCTGACTGGCCGCCCCCAGGTGGTAAGGGTAGGTAACAACATCTGCGACGCTGATCCTCAATATTTGGGGCGTGCTCAGTCCCGCACTCCCTGTTCACTCATGACTGCAAGGACAACAGTGGTAGGCCTGATCACCGACAATGATGAGACAGCCTATAGGGAGGAGGTCAGAGACCTGGCCGTGTGGTGCCAGGATAACAACCTATCCCTCAACGTGATCAAGGAGAGGATTGTGGACGACAGAAAAAAGGAGGACCGAGCACACCCCCATTCTCATCGATAGGGCTGTAAGGGAACAGGTCGAGAGCTTCAACTTCCTTGGTGTCCACAACAACACCAACAAACTAACATGGTCCAAGCACACCAAGACAGTTGTGAAGAGGGCACAAAAAAACCTATTCCCCCTCAGGAGACTGAAAAGATTTGGCATGGGTCCTCAGATCCTCAAAAAGTTCTACAGCTGCACCATTGAGAGCATTCTGACTGGTTGCTTCACTGCCTGGTACGGCAACTGCTCAGCCTCCGACCGCAAGGCACTACAGAGGGTAGTGCGAACGCCCCAGTACATCACTGGGGCCAAGATTCCTGCCATTCAGGACCTCTATACCAGGCAGTGTCAGAGGAAGGCCCTAAAAATTGTCAAAGACTCCAGCCACCCTAGTCAGAGTGTTCTCTCTGCTACCGCACAGCAAGCGGTACCGGAGCGCAACTTCTTGGTCCAAAAGGCTTCTTAACAGCTTCTACCCCCAAGCGTTAAGACTCCTGAACAGCTCAAAGGGCTACCCTCTTTTACACCACTGCTACTATCTATGCATAGTCACTTTAATAACTCCACCTACTGTACATGTACATATTACATTGACTCTGTACATTGACTCTGTACCGGTACCCCCTGTATATAGCCTTGCTACTGTTATTTTACTGCTGCTCTAATTATTTGTTATTTAATTTAAAAAAATACTTAACACTTACTTTTCTTAAAACTGCATTGTTGGTTAAGGGCTTGTAAGTAAGCATTTCACTGTAAGATCTATCTATACCTGTTGTATTCGGCTCATGTGACAAATACAATTTGATTTGATAGGCCCAGGGTGTTGCCTGCGCCGTCTGTCTGTCCTGCTCTGCATGGCCTGAACCAGCCACAGCCAGCCACTCCAACTGTACTCAGCCTGTTGTGGGCTCCTTTGTCTGTCTGTGACAAAGGCGCTCCTTCATATCCATGGAGGACCATGGAGAAAGGACAGAGGGCGAGAGAGCCAGGCAGTGGAGGACACTGAACGAATCAAAGCTTGCCTCAGGCTGCATGGAACATGTCTCGAGGCTAACATGACACTGCTAATGCCCAATGAACCTACTTGGGGGCTAAAACACTTGAATGCAGTAGTGGCATCCTCGTCTTACTGAATTGTTTGGTAAACAAGCATTTCTCTAGTGAACAATGGTCTTCTCCCCAATGGACAATGAAGGTATTCAATGTAATTCCGACTTGTCCGAGTCGTAAGAGAGCAGTGGGATTCTGAGCAAACAGCTCAGTATCATGGATGTATAACCCACAGGGCTGCTTTGACTGGCAAATTATAGAGGATGTACGCATATAACTGAGTGACATTTGTATACTGGGGTTATTTTGTCCAACATCATTGCAGGTTTGGCGAGAGTGTTATCACCATGTTCCTGTAACTAAATCCTGGTGTCCAAAGGGCTTCTGGGAAAGACAACCCACACACCTTTACATGATCTACATTTCCACTGTCTCCTTCATTTATTTTTGATGACCTGGGAGGGGACTGTACTTGCTAAGAACACAAAAACTATGCATGCATAGCCGACTGCTAAGTCGCTAAAATTTAAACCTAATCACACCCCATTAACCTCGAGTATAGGGGGCATTTTTTTTATGTGTGGATGAAAAACGTACCCAAATTAAACTGCCTATTTCTCAGGCCCAGAATCTAGAATATGCATATAATTGTCAGATTAGGATAGAAAACACTAAAGTTTCCAAAACTGTCAAAATATTGTCTGTGAGTGTAACATAACTGATATTGCAGGCGAAAACCTGAGGAAAATCCAAAAAGGAAGTGCTGTTTTTCCTGAAACCTCTGTTCCATTGCATGCCTTCCCTCCATTTAAAGGGATATCAACCAGATTCCTTTTCCTATGGTTTCCACATGGTGTGAACAGTCTTTAGACATAGTTTCAGGCTTTTATTCTGAAAAATGAGCGAGAAAGATCACATCGCGTCAGTGGAAGGCTGGGTGCTAGCGGTGTTTTGCATGCGCGAGCAGCTTGGAGCAGACATTTTCTCTCTCACCCCTATTGAGAAAGCTACAGTCCGGTTGAAATATTATCGATCATTTATGGTAAAAACAACCTGAGGATTGATTTAAAAAAAACTTTGACATGTTTCTACGAACTTTACGGATACTATTTGGAATTTGTCTGCCCCGTTGTGACCGCTCGAGCCTGTGGATTTCTGAACATAACGCGCCAACCAAATGGAGGTTTTTGGATTTAAAAATAATATTTATGGAACAAAAGGAACATTTGTGTAACTGGGAGTCTCGTGAGTGCAAACATCCGAAGATCAAAGAGATTAATTTTATTGCTTTTCTGACTTTCGTGAACAATCTACTTTGCTGCTAGCTGTTTGTAATGTTTTGTCTGCTGAGAGAGATGTCCTAACATAAACGCTTGGATAGCTTTCGCCGAAAAGCCTTTTTGAAATCTGACACGCCAGGTGGATTAACATCAAGCTAAGCTGTGTTTTGCTATATTGCGAATTCATGAAAATGAAAAAATAATAATTTAATTTGGCGCTCTGCAATTCAGCGGATGTTGACGAAAATGATCCCGCTAACGGGATGGGTGCACCAAGAAGTTAACAGGTTGTCATCATGCACATGAACACATTAGTTCTAAGTGCTCCACGTTCTGCACCACTCCACTAATTCGGTGTCTTCCATTGGTCCATTCTATTAATGCTAATTCTATGTCTTCTAGATTCATGACGTCTCACCAGTGAGGGGTTCAGTTGGTCTGCCGAGGCCGAGGTGGGCAGGGTGGTGCTCTTCTGCCGGTCGATGCTGCGGCTGCGCACGGGTCCTCGCTGCATCAGGTGCAGGGGGCTGGGCGAGGCTGAACGAGGACACAGGTGACACTCTGGTAAAGGACACAGTCATCGTAGCGCAGGGAAACCAGCCAATGGGAGCATGGGTAGAAGCAGCCGAGTTGGGTGAGCAAAGCAGAGGCATGGGGGGAAAAAAGAGAGCGATGGAGAGAAAGAGAGTAGAAAGAGAGGAAGACAATGGTTTGGGGGATAAGAGCACAAAACAACCTATTGTTAGATTATGGTAGCATGCAGTTGGTTGTTGAAGCATTGGGGATAAACTGGAAGTGGAAGGGCTGGAGGGTGGAGCCAGAGAGAGGCAAGGACAGACAGACTGGTATCCCCTGATTGGTGCCAAAGCTCCGGTGCTGCTCATAGCAAAACACATCGACACAACACGGCAATGAACACATCGCCACAGCAGACACTGAACACAGCGCACATACAACCCACCACCGTCACAAAATCATCACATCAAAGCAGAAAACGCTGGCAGCGCTCACACACACACACAGTCTATAAACACCCTAAACCATCACTATCCAATAGCAATACTCAAGCACGCTGGAGGAGTGCATTCATTTCTAGTATTCATTCATGGTGATGGGTGGGAAAGAATTGGTAGTTACATGTCGGGGTATACATTTAGAGAGAGCGAGAGATATATAGCAATATTGTTTTTGACAATGTCACAATAATTTTGCTCTAATGGCTGGACCTGCACCAAAACAGTATATATATTTTTTTGAGACAAATTCTTTTCATCACTTTTATTTCCATGACTGATCAAAACTCGTTTTCTCATGGCTTGCTTGAATCTGCTGCAGACATATGGTGAGCAAAATGTTTGGAATATCGAATCACAATACATATAGAATCGTGAAAATCACAATATACTGTATATCGTATCGGCACCTAAGTATTGTGATAATATGGTATCATGAGGTCCCTTGCAAAAATTCCCGTCCCTATTCAATCATTCTTTGTTTCATCTGGTCATTTCAGGCTTTCTAGCATTTTCTGTTTTTTAAAAGACAAGAGTTTTAGGGGCTTAGTCTAGTATGCCAATGCCACACACAATATTATATCCAGCTTGAATCCAATCCAAATCAAAAACCCAAAAGTGAGTAAGTCTTTCATACAGAGTCAGTGTAAGCTGCTGGTCTGTGGTTTGAGACTCTAGTTCTTAATACCGTCTAGCAAGTCTCCAGCTCCCTGGGTTCATTGACCAGTTCCCAGCACAAACACTCAAACTCTTAGGCAACCAGCTGCGGGCTGCACTGGGCCCACAAGAAAGTAGCTTAGTGCAAAGCCACCCAGCATGAACTCTGATTCCCAAGGCTCCTCAGACACTGAACCAGCTCCCAGACAAGACTCTGCACACACCCCAGCCAATTGTGTCTGAGCTGTGAGTGCATGTGAGCAGATCCTGCACTTGTATGTGTGGCGCCCACCTACATATGTATGCACAACTTTGTGATCTCAAGTGTACTTTTACTGGATAGCACATTCTGTTCAAGACATGAACCACCAGTAGCAGGGACCTGGGCTAGAGATATACGTCTATACAGCTAGGGACATAGCAGGGACCTGGGCTAGAGATATACGTCTATACAGCTAGGGACATAGTAGGGACCTGGGCTAGAGATATACGTCTATACAGCTAGGGACATAGCAGGGACCTGGGCTAGAGATATACGTCTATACAGCTAGGGACATAGTAGGGACCTGGGCTAGAGATATACGTCTATACAGCTAGGGACATAGCAGGGACCTGGGCTAGAGATATACGTCTATACAGCTAGGGACATAGCAGGGACCTGGGCTAGAGATATACGTCTATACAGCTAGGGACATAGCAGGGACCTGGGCTAGAGATATACGTCTATACAGCTAGAGACATAGCAGGGACCTGGGCTAGAGATATACGTCTATACAGCTAGGGACATAGCAGGGACCTGGGCTAGAGATATACGTCTATACAGCTAGGGACATAGCAGGGACCTGGGCTAGAGATATACGTCTATACAGCTAGGGACATAGCAGGGACCTGGGCTAGAGATATACGTCTATACAGCTAGGGACATAGCAGGGACCTGGGCTAGAGATATACGTCTATACAGCTAGGGACATAGCAGGGACCTGGGCTAGATATATACGTCTATACAGCTAGGGACATAGCAGGGACCTGGGCTAGAGATATACGTCTATACAGCTAGGGACATAGCAGGGACCTGGGCTAGAGATATACGTCTATACAGCTAGGGACATAGCAGGGACCTGGGCTAGAGATATACGTCTATACAGCTAGGGACATAGCAGGGACCTGGGCTAGATATATACGTCTATACAGCTAGGGACATAGCAGGGACCTGGGCTAGAGATATACGTCTATACAGCTAGGGACATAGCAGGGACCTGGGCTAGAGATATACGTCTATACAGCTAGGGACATAGCAGGGACCTGGGCTAGATATATACGTCTATACAGCTAGAGACATAGCAGGGACCTGGGCTAGAGATATAAGTCTATACAGCTAGGGACATAGCAGGGACCTGGGCTAGAGATATACGTCTATACAGCTAGGGACATAGCAGGGACCTGGGCTAGAGATATACGTCTATACAGCTAGAGACATAGCAGGGACCTGGGCTAGAGATATAAGTCTATACAGCTAGGGACATAGCAGGGACCTGGGCTAGAGATATACGTCTATACAGCTAGGGACATAGCAGGGACCTGGGCTAGAGATATACGTCTATACAGCTAGGGACATAGCAGGGACCTGGGCTAGAGATATACGTCTATACAGCTAGGGACATAGCAGGGACCTGGGCTAGAGATATACGTCTATACAGCTAGGGACATAGCAGGGACCTGGGCTAGAGATATACGTCTATACAGCTAGGGACATAGCAGGGACCTGGGCTAGATATATACGTCTATACAGCTAGAGACATAGCAGGGACCTGGGCTAGAGATATACGTCTATACAGCTAGGGACATAGCAGGGACTTGGGCTAGAGAGATATACGTCTATACAGCTAGGGACATAGCAGGGACCTGGGCTAGAGATATACGTCTATACAGCTAGAGACATAGCAGGGACCTGGGCTAGAGATATACGTCTATACAGCTAGGGACATAGCAGGGACCTGGGCTAGAGATATACGTCTATACAGCTAGGGACATAGCAGGGACCTGGGCTAGAGAGATATATGTCTATACCACTAGGGACATAGTAGGGACCTGGGCTAGAGAGATATGTGTCTATACCACTAGGGGCATAGTAGGGACCTTGGGTGGGTGTTTTATAGCTATTAACTGGTGATGTAATGGGGGCAGGGGTGTGGATTGAGGTGGAATTATCTTATACTGTATCTAGTGATATAATGGAGGACAGCAGTGGGGTGGGTCCCTGTGCGTTGCTGGGTTCTCACTCTCTACAGGGGGTCTCCTCTGTGGGGGTTACCTGGGGCTTCGCCTCCTTCGGACAGGGCTGCGGCGCTCTTGCTCCTAGCTATTGAGGCCTGGGTGGGGATGAGAAGGCGACTGAGGAACCCTCCATCCACGGGGCTCGCCAGGGGCTTGCGAGCTACACGGCCGGAACAAGGCAAACCCCACAAAAAAAATGGAGAAGCCAAAACAAGAAGAAAAGAAGGAGGCGAGTGGGGGTGGGGGGTCAACACAAAGAAGGGGGCGGGATTTGGGGGTCACCATATGATTTCAACCAGTCACAGGAGAGAATCCACATAAGAAACCAAGGCTGTGTCTCAATAGTCTTAAAGGGAGTCCTTGAGGAAACCTAGCCCTTTCACCGATTCCACCCAGTGGGAATGAAGACAAGGAGACCAGGAAAGAGTATTGGTACACAGACCCAGAGTGAGTGTCAAGCAACTGAAGAGTACTACAAATGAGGTTAAATCAAGGTGTGTTCCTGGTGCAGAGGGGATGCTGTGGGGTAAAAAGGGTATTAGTGAACTCCGCCCACAAACAGGATAAGTTAAGGGCTCAAAGTAAGTGGTTTCTACTGTTCAGACTATAGCAGTGTTTTGTATTGGAAAGATCAAGAACTTAAAGTCTTACGTTGAAATTACCAAACCAAGATGGTAAATCTAGGCCCTGCCCACTACGCATTTGTAAAGTATTCAGACCCCTGAACTTTGTCCACATTTTGTTGTTACAGCCTTATTCTAAATGGCTTAAATAAAACAATTTCCTAATGAATCTACATGCAATACCCCATAATGACAAAGCAAAAACAGGTTTGTAGATTTTTGTGTGTGCAAATATATAAAAATAAAAACAGAAATAACTTAACGTAAGTATTCAGACCCTTTGCTATGAGATGCAAAAATGAGCTCAGGTGCATCCTATTTCCATTGATCATCCTTGCGATGTTTCTATAACTTGGTTGGAGTCCACTTGTGGTAAATTCAATTGATTGGACATGATTTGGAAAGGCACACACCTGTCTAAGGTCCCACAGTTGACAGTTAATGTCAGAGCAAAAACCAAGCCATGAGATTGAAGGAATTGTCCGTAGAGCTCCGAGACAGGATTGTGTCGAGAGACAGATCTGGGGAAGTGTACTAAAAAATGTCAACAACATTGAAGGTCCCCAAGAACACAGTGGCCTCCAGAATTCTTAAATGGAAGAAGTTTGGAACCACCAAGACTCTTCCTCAGGGATGCAAACTGGTGAGGGCCCAAAAAGGTGACACTTTTTTTTTGCACCGAAACATTTAAAAAAATCCCTGCTAGGGAGAAATGCAGGCTTTAACTAATTAATCAACAAAGAATATGATCTACATGAGCAGTCTCTTTGTGTAAAATAAGTGGTTAATGTGAACCTAACTCACAGCTAAAAATAAAAAAAAGCAATCCAATGTTATTTTTTTCATAGACTTGACTGCAAATGACACTCAAGTCTTGAGGAAAAAAAAACAATACACTAATATTGCAGTTAGTCATGACAGCCTTTATAATAGAACGCGTGTGACCACACACACACACAATCTAAATATTGCACTTGTGATAAATACAATTTTTAAAAGTAGAAACAGAATGAAACAAACATTCTATTTTTGCTCCAATCAATTTTTGAATAAGGTTGTAACTTAACAAAATATGGAATAAGTCAAGGGGTCTGAATAGTTCCAGAACGCACTGTATGTGAATAGATAGTGGTGTACATATTAGCAGGAGACCTGGAGTCTGACAGTAGAAACCAAGAGCTCTTGATCTCACGAAATGAAGGATTATAGTTCCCCCATGGTTCCTATGGAAGACCAGTATTCCAGTAACAAAGGTCGATAAACAACAGAAACGTTAAAGTAAATCGGCCGTTGCTCTATATTCCTGTTTGGTACTTTGGATAAAGTGATTTGCGTCGAGGCCTCCTTCAGGCTCCCTGACAGAGAGGGGACATCTGTTGCAGACACTCATGTTAGACGTAGAGTGGGCCAGCCTCTTAAAGCATAGAGCAAGACCCTTAAACTTCTTCAGATCCAGCTGTGAAGCTCCAGACTGATTGGAGGTCAGGGTCGGCCAGGGAACGTGGTTAGGAACGGTTGGGGATGGGAGAGTTTTCCCTGTTTGGTTAGTGAAAGGATCCAGGTTAAGGACAGACATGGATGGCTTGTTGTGGGATTCCTCTCAGTATGGGAGATTCAAAGTTTGAGTTCATAAACAAAAAAGGCTAAAGGATGTTTAAACAGTTCATGGCGTCTCATATCACTGAGAAACTATTTGCCCTGTAAATGAGAATACTCTAAATACAGTCACTTTGAACAACTACTACAAGACATACAGTTGGATACAGTGGGACATGGTTAACACATTGACATACAGTAACAGAAATATAGTATGTTGGATGCAGTGGGACATGGTTAACAGACATACAGTGGGACATGGTTAACACATTGACATACAGTAACAGAAATACAGTATGTTGGATGCAGTGGGACATGGTTAACACAGACATACAGTATGTTGGATACAGTGGGACATGGTTAACACATTGACATACAGTAACAGAAATATAGTATGTTGGATGCAGTGGGACATGGTTAACACAGACATACAGTATGTTGGATGCAGTGGGATATGGTTAACGAAGACAGCTGCCATGTCAGTGCTTTCTAAACCCTGGGAGCTACAGTGGGATGGCACCGAGACACAGCGCGGTGCACGAGACCATGTGTCAAATCCAATGCTTACAAACGTCATCTGCAGGCAAAACAACAAACACAACGTGACCAACAATCAAAACATTGTGTTAGTTAGGAGCCATTCCTGGTGCTTAGCAGCTCAAAGGAATGAGAGAGAGGGAGAGGGGGGGGAGGGGGGAGGTTAAGACAAGATTGGCTGGGAGTTAAACACAGCAGGCGAGCAACAATACAGGAGAGATCTGTAAGAGAAAGAGCAGGGTGGGTTAGTGACACGAGGCACCAGAGAGAACCCCTGGTAAAGACCTGGGACAGACAAAGGCACAGGAGTTCGGGGCAGTCGAGGGTGTAGTGTTGGCTGGAAAAGAGCACACCTACAGAGAGAGGAGGAAAGAGTGGAGGAAAGGGACGAAGGCCGGTTTGGAAGTTTTAAATCACTAGCTTGCTGCATTTTACAATCACTGCACCAACAGTAGCCTGAACTGCCTAAACCTCCCTAGCTTGCGCATACAAATCAGTACTAGGAGCTGAATAAGAGGTAAGTGAATGAGCAGACAAATGTTGGAGGAGATGCGTGCTTGTTATTACAAAAGGAGGAGGTCCGAGTAATGCAGACAAGGACAAGAAAAGAAAATATAAACTTGGTTCATGCTAGCCACCTTGGTCGTCTGACGTCCCCTTATCGAGCTTGGAGGGGGTCGGCGTTCTGCCCCCCCCAGCTCGTGTCAGGGAGGAGCTTCTCTTCTTCAGGGAGGGGCCTACAGACAGGAGAGTGGGGTTACAGCCTATCAAGGACAGAGGGGGCAGGAGCAATTTCCCCTGAAAGGGCCTCTCGAAACACATGGATTTCATTAAGAGTCATTTTGTTCTCTCATTACAGTACAAATCAATATGTCTTGAATTCTACGTTTAGTGGACTGTGTGGCTAAATGACACTATGATCATAATCTGATTACTTGCTCTCTCTCGATAGAGGGATACATGATGTCTAGCACCACGGTACTGTATGTTAGCCTGCATCTGCCAACTATTCAGGCTTAAAGGAAACATTTGTTTCTCTAACAAGCAAAAAATGTCTAGACACTTAGTACTCTCCAGATCAATTATGTTCATCTCTATAGGCGCTTGTTTCCTGTGCAGAATGAGGGCGTTGTTAAAAGCTTCAGAGCCACATCAGGCAATGGTTGCTCAGACCTATCAAATGGAGTGTGGAGCATGAAGAGGATGGCTGAGTTGGGCGAGGATAGTGGTGTACTGGGGGGGGGGGCCTTAATATGCACCTGTCTGTTCCACCTGAAGCTTTTTTCTGCCTTCCTTAGTGGGCTGAGTGTCTAGGTCGACTTTGTTGTTTCTAGGCAACCGGTTCAGTGACGAACTCCTCACACGAGCACCTGAGAGACAACGAGGAGACAGCCACGGTGAAACGGTGAAGCTGTGACACAGCCATCTCTTTAGAGTTGAAGTCGGAAGTTTACATACACTTAGGTTGGAGTCATTGAAAAACTAGTTAACCATTCCACAAATTTCTTGTTAACAAACTATAGTTTTGGCAAGTCGGTTAGGACATCTACTTTGTACATGACACAAGTAATTTAGCCAACAACTGTTTACAGACAGATTATTTCAATTCTAACTTACTGTATCACAATTCCAGTGGGTCTGAAGTTTACATACACTAAGTTGACTGAGCTTTTAAACAGCTTGGAAAATTCCAGAAAATGATGTCATGAATTTAGAAGCTTCGATAGGCTAATTGACATCATTTGAGTCAATTGGAGATGTACCTGTGGATGTATTTCCAGGCTCATGGGAAAATCAAAAGAAATCAGCCAAGACCTCAGAAAATAAATTGAAAACCTCCACAAGTCTGGTTCATCCTTGGGGGCAATTTCCAAACGCCTGAAGGTACCACGTTCATCTGTACAAACAATAGTACGCAAGTATAAACACCAAGGGACCACGCAACTGTCATACCGCTCAGGAAAGAGAAGCGTTCTGTCTCCTAGAGATGAACGTACTTTGGTGCGAAAAGTGAAAATCAATCCCAGAACAACAGCAAAGGACCTTGCTAGAGGAAACCGGTACAAAAGTATCTATATCCACAGTAATACGAGTCCTATAATCAACATAACCTGAAAGGCTGCTCAGCAAGGATGAAGCCACTGCTCCAAAACTGCCATAAAAAAAGCCAGACTACGGTTTGCAACTGCACATGGGGACAAAGGTTGTACTTTTTGGAGAAATGTCCTCTGGTCTGATGAAACAAAAATAGAACTGTTTGGCCATAGTGACCATCATTATGTTTGGAGGAAAAAAACGGAAGCTTGCAAGCTGAAGAACACCATCCCAACCGTGAAGCACGGGGGTGGCAGCATCATGTTGTGGGGGTGCTTTGCTGCAGGAGGGACTGGTGCACTTCAAAATAGATGGCATCATGAGGGAGAAAATTATGTGGATATATTGAAGCAACATCTCAAGACATCAGTCAGGAAGTTAAAGCTTGGTAGCAAATGGGTCTTCCAAATGGACAATGACCCCAAGCATACATCCAAAGTTGTGGCAAAATGGCTTAAGGACAACAAAGTCAAGGTATTGGAGTGGCCATCATATAGCCCTGACCTCAATCCTATAGAACATTTGTGGGCAGAACTGAAAAAGCGTGTGCAAGCAAGGAGGCCTACAACCCTGACTCAGTTATACCTGCTCTGTCAGGAGAAATTGGCCAAAATTCACCCAGCTTATTGTGGGAAGCTTGTGGAAGGCAACCTGAAACATTTGACCCAAGTTAAACATTTTAAGGCAATGCTACCAAGCACTAATTGAGTGTATGTAAAATTCTGACCCACTGGGAATGTGATAAAAGAAATAAAAGCTTAAATAAATCATTCTCTCTACTATTATTCTGACATTTCACATTCTTAAAATAAAGTGGTGATCCTAACTGACCTAAGACTGGGAATTTTTACTAGGATTAAATGTCAGGAATTGTGAAAAACTGAGTTTACATGTATTTCACTATGGTGTATGTAAACATCTGACTTCAACTTTACATGATTCCATATGTATTATTTCAGTTTTGATGTCTTCACTATTATTCTACAATGTAGAAAATAGGAAAAATAAAGAAAAACCTTGAATGAGTAGGTGTCCAAACTTTTGACTGGTACTGTTTACATTGATTAGAACAAACTGCCATAGCGGACGGTAGCTAAATGCTAACAAGCGCAAGAGAACAAAGTAAATGCTAGGAAAGACCACCCAGCCCAAAAATAAACTGTCAAAAGGCTACTCACAATTGATCGAGGATGGGATTGATTGTCCCTGCTGTATCCCAAAAGTTTGGCTTTGCAAGCTAGCCACCTATACCTAGCAAGTTAGCAAACCAAATGCATAGCTGGAGCCCTGAACTGGAGAAAATTATTTGGCACTTTGAGAGTTAGAACTATAATTTAAGATATTTAGCGGGAAAACAATAGGATTGAATTTCAAGCGCAACTTGATCACCTCTTGTGCTGCTCAACAGTGGGCGTCACGTTAGGAAACGTCAGTTGGCATACCATGTAACAGACTCAATTGATTTGTGAATAAAAAATAAATAAAATACATTAAAATAATAAATAGGGACAGTATTGAAAATCATACCACGGGTATTTCAAAATACCCCAGTATATGGTATATATGCTATACTGCCAAAGCCTAGATTGGACCCAGAATGATGAGTCTTCTCAAAGGACAGAAACAGTGCAATTCCTTGTGAATCAAATCAGGATGAACTGTATTAGGATAAGAAAGGAAGTATAGTACAATGACTACTGAAGAGGAGAGGAGAGAAGGTAGATCATAAACAGATTACTGATCCTTTGGCACCCCTCCTTATGATTCTGAGACACTTCCCTATGTCACAAAGTGCACTAGAAAGTGGAAGGGAGCACTAAATGGATGCAATGGAATCACAAGTTCATGCTGGGTTTGTCATTGGTTGAGATCAGAGACAGCGAGCCACAGCATTTGTTTACCAGTCTCTTAATGCTCCTCTGATCGGCTTGTCACTCAGTTCCTGGACATAGGAAGAAGAGGGTCAACAAGGTTGACAACAACTGTGACAGTGGCTGGGCATGAGGGTGGGTAGGGACTTACTTTTGTCAGGTGATTTGATGAGGGTGGCGGAGGAGGAGGACAGGCGCTTGCTGATGCCAGAATCGGCCGGCTGTTTCAGGTTCATGGTGGAGGTAGAGCGCTTGTCAGCTAAGGGGAGGCAGGGACAGACAGACAGGGAGGGACGAGGGAGTTATACAGGAGGACCACTAGGAGACTGGGCATGGGGAGAGGAAAGAGGGAGATAGGGGCAGGGTTCTTGCAGTGTCCGAATGCCCTGCCGGCAGCTAATATTCAACACTCATTTAGTCTCATGTCTACGGTATACTGCACTGGCGGGGCAATATTTAAACCAAACATTGATCAATAAGGGATGGGAATTGCCAGGGACCTCACAGTACAATATTATCACGATAGTTTGGTGCAGAAATGTATTGTGACTTTCACAATTCTAGATGTATTGTGATTAGATACTGTAATTTGATGTTCCAAAACATATTGCTTACTATGGCTACGTTTACACAGACAGCCCAATTCAGATTTTCTTCACTAATTGGCCTTTTGACCAATCAGAACAGCTCTGAAAAAGATCTGATGTGATCGGTCAAAAGACCAATTAGTGGAAAAAATATCAGAATTGTGCTGCCTGTTTAAATGCAGCCTATATGTCTGCTGCAGAGAGATAAGAGAGCATGAGTTTTTGATCAGCCATGGATATAAAAGTGAGGCATACATGAACATCAAGGGCCAGACCAAAGCCATAACAATTCTTAGCCAGGCACAGCAGTTAGTGGAAAGAATTGAAAATATCAACTGAATAGACACCACAGGTGAACAGTCAAGAGAACGTGGACATTAGTTGGCACATGCGTGAAACAGTCAACAGTAGTGCTGCTCAGAGAGCTCAGTGCCTCCATGTGACAGCTGACCTGGAAGTGCTAAAGTGTGAGTGAGAGTGAAAGAAGGTGAGGACGCCCACAGGCTGCGTTTCCATTCAGCGAGCCCAAGGCATGTGGGACAGAAGCAACAGTAAAGTTCACCTTACATGTTGCTCTAAGGTCAGCCTTGCATTTTCCCTCCTGATGATTCATTTTAGGATTGGGGGGGAGGGGGGTAAGCTGATACTAGATCTGTGCATACAAGCAACATTAACCCATCCCTGGGAGAACAGGAATATATTAGTGAGGCAGTGAGTGACTAAGAAAAGGGCTAGTGGTTAACATAACATTGCCAGTCCATGCTACTGTACTGTAGGTATAGTACAGGTATCAACCAGCACCTTGTGTCCTGGGGGGCTTTTCTGGAGATGCGGGGGAGATAACTATAGCTACTGGAGAGGAAGCGCCTGCGTCAGGGTCTCCTGTGGGTGAGAAAGGATCTCAGCAGGGAGAGGGGAGAAGACACAACACCCCACCTCCCCACATGGACAGAGTGGAAGAGGAACAGGGCTGGCTGACAAACATCAATAGATTCACCTCTCTGACCATCAGAGCCCACAACACAACACTGCTGGGAAACAGGCTCACATCATAAGACTTGGGTGAGGCTCTATGGGATCAGACCACAGAAATGTCAAATAAATAGACTGACAACATACATATTTTGGACCTATACTAATAAGTACATTGGTTTTATACAGTATGGGTTGGATTCCCTGACACAGATTAAGCACAATTGGACTGAAAAGCACTTTCATCTTCTATCATGTTTTTAAATCCAGAACTAGGTGTAATCTAGTCCTGGGAAACTGCCCCTAGATGTACAATAAATGCCTTGCCTGAAATAAAAACTAAACTTTTTTTTATGATAGAGTGAGGCAGCTGTGTCACTGCACATTAATAGTATGCTTCATTAACTAAAGGCAGTCAAGACTTCAAATAAAAACAGAAAACATTGAGAAACAGAGCCAATCAACATAACTCCAGCTGACAGAGAACCAATAACGAGCCAGTCAATGTGAGGATGCATCAGCAAGTTTAACCGACTTGTGTCATTCAGCGTCCCGCTGTCAGACAAGCAGAAACAGAAACTTCTTACACACACACAGGTGGAGTCCTATACACTTTGCAGTCCTATCTAGATGGTATAGAGAGCAGTGGGAATGGTATGATGGAGGGTTCCTTACCAGGTCGGTTGTCTGACTCTGAAAGCCCCCCCCAGGACCACCTCTTCTGCTTCTGCTCCACTCTCTGGCTGCGCTCCAGGGTCCGCCGCATCACCGCCTCATAGTGCTCCTGTAGCACAAACACAGAGAGAGAGTGATGGGGGAGAGAGCGAGAGAGAGTGATGGGGGAGCGAGAGAGCGATGGGGGAGCGAGAGAGCGAAAGAGCGATGGGGGAGCGAGAGAGCGAAAGAGCGATGGGGGAGCGAAAGAGCGATGGGGGAGCGAGAGTGCGAAAGAGCGATGGGGGAGCGAGAGAGCGAAAGAGCGATGGGGGAGCGAGAGAGCGAAAGAGCGATGGGGGAGCGAGAGAGCGAAAGAGCGATGGGGGAGCGAGAGAGCGAAAGAGCGATGGGGGAGCGAGAGAGCGAAAGAGCGATGGGGGAGCGAGAGAGCGAAAGAGCGATGGGGGAGCGAGAGAGCGATGGGGGAGCGAGAGAGCGATGGGGGAGCGAGAGACGAAAGAGCGATGGGGGAGCGAAAGAGCGATGGGGGAGCGAGAGAGCGAAAGAGCGATGGGGGAGCGAGAGAGCGAAAGAGCGATGGGGAGCGAGAGAGCGAAAGAGCGATGGGGGAGCGAGAGCGCGAAAGGATGGGGGAGCGAGAGAGCGAGAGCGAAAGAGCGATGGGGGAGCGAGAGAGCGAAAGAGCGATGGGGGAGCGAGAGAGATGGGGGGGAGAGAGCGAAAGAGCGATGGGGGAGCGAGAGGGGAGAGCGATGGGGAGCGAGCGAGAGAGCGAGAGAGGCGAAAGAGAGATGGGGAGCGAGAGAGCCGAAAGAGATGGGGGGCGAGAGAGAGAGCGATGGGGGAGCGAGAGAGGCCGAAAGAGCGATGGGGGGGAGCGAAAGAGAGGGGAGCGAGAGAGCGATGGGGGAGCGAGAGAGAGAGATGGGGCCGAAAGAGAGATGGGGAGCGAGAGAGGCCGAAAGAAAGAGCGATGGGGGAGCGAGAGAGCGAAAGAGCGATGGGGGGAGCGAAAGAGATGAGATGGGGAGCGAGAGAGCCGAAAGAAGAGAGATGGGGGAGCGAGAGAGGCGAAAGAGCGAGAGAGAGAGAGATGGGGAGCGAGAGAGGCCGGGAAGAGAGAAAGAGCGATGGGGGAGCGAGAGAAAGGCCGAAAGAGAGAGAGATGGGGAGCGAAAGAGATGGGGAGCGAAAGAGAGAGAAAGAGATGGGGGAGCGAGAGAGCCGAAAGAGAGAGAGATGGGGAGCGAGAGAGGAGAGCGAAAGAGCGATGGGGAGCGAGAGAGCGAAAGAGAGATGGGGGAGCGAGAGAGCCGAAAGAGAGAGAGATGGGGAGCGAGAGAGGCCGAAAGAGAGAGAGATGGGGAGCGAGAGAGAGCCGAGGGAGAGAGAGATGGGGGAGCGAGAGAGCCGAAAGAGAGAGAGATGGGGAGCGAGAGAGGCCGAGAGCGAGAGAGATGGGGGAGCGAGAGAGAAAGAGCGATGGGGAAAGAGAAAGAGAGATGGGGGAGAGAGCGAAAGAGAGATGGGGAGCGAGAGAGCGAAAGAAAGAGAGAGAGAGATGGGGGAGCGAGAGAGGCGAAAGAGCGAAAGAGAGCGAAAGAGATGGGGGAGCGAGAGAGGCCGATGGGGGAAGAGAGAAAGAGATGGGGGGAGCGAGAGAGGCCGAAAGAGCGATGGGGAGCGAGAGAGGCCGAAAGAGCGAGAGATGGGGGAGCGAGAGAGGCCGAAAGAGCGATGGGGAGCGAGAGAGATGGGGGAGCGAGAGAGAAAGAGATGGGGGAGCGAGAGAGGCGAAAGAGCGATGGGAAGAGAGAGAGCCGAAAGAGATGGGGAGCGAGAGAGGCCGAAAGAGAGAGAGATGGGGGAGCGAGAGAGCGAAAAGAGGGGAGCGAGAGAGCGAAAAGAGATGGGGGAGCGAGAGAGGCCGAAAGAGCGATGGGGGAGCGAGAGAAAAGAGATGGGGGAGCGAGAGAGAGAAAGAGCGATGGGGGAAGAGAGAAAGAGATGGGGAGCGAGAGAAAGGCCGAAAGAGAAAAAGAGATGGGGAGCGAGAGAGGCCGAAAGAGCGATGGGGAGCGAGAGAGGAAAGAGATGGGGGAGCGAGAGAGGCCGAAAAGAGAGAGATGGGGAGCGAGAGAGGCCGAAAGAGCGATGGGGGAGCGAGAGAGGCCGAAAGAGCGATGGGGGAGGAGAGAGCGAAAGAGCGATGGGGAGCGAGAGAGAAAGAGCGATGGGGGAGCGAGAGAGCGAAAGAGCGATGGGGAGCGAGAGAGGCCGAAGAGAGAGATGGGGGAGAGAGAGAGCCGATGGGGGAGCGAGAGAGAAGAGATGGGGGAGCGAGAGAGGCCGAAAGAGCGATGGGGAAGAGAGAAAGAGATGGGGAGCGAGAGAAAGGCGAAAGAGCGAGAGAGATGGGGGGAGCGAAAGAGAGGCCGAAGAGAGAGAGAGATGGGGGAGCGAGAGATGGGGGGAGCGAAAGAGAGCGAAAGAGATGGGGAGCGAGAGAGGCCGAAAGAGCGATGGGGAGAGAGAGATGGGGGAGCGAGAGAGGCCGAAAGAGCGAAGAGAGAGCCGAAAGAGATGGGGGAGCGAGAGAGGCCGAAAGAGAGAGCGATGGGGAGCGAGAGAGGCCGAAGAGAGAGATGGGGGAGCGAGAGAGGCCGAAAGAGAGAGAGATGGGGGAGCGAGAGAGGCCGAAAGAGAGAGAGATGGGGGAGAGAGGCCGAAAGAGAGAGCGATGGGGAGCGAGAGAGGCCGAAAGAGAGCGATGGGGGGAGAGAGGCCGAAAGAGAGAGATGGGGAGCGAGAGAGGCCGAAAGAGAGAGAGATGGGGGAGCGAGAGAGGCCGAGAGAGAGAGAGATGGGGAGCGAGAGAGGCCGAAGAGAGAGAGATGGGGAGCGAGAGAGGCCGAAAGAGAGAGAGATGGGGAGCGAGAGAGGCCGAGAGAGAGAGAGATGGGGAGCGAGAGAGGCCGAAAGAGAGAGAGATGGGGGAGCGAGAGAGGCCGAAAGAGAGAGAGATGGGGGAGCGAGAGAGGCCGAAAAGAGAGAGATGGGGAGCGAGAGAGGCCGAAAGAGAGAGAGATGGGGAGAGAGAGAGGCCGAAAAGAGAGAGAGATGGGGAGCGAGAGAGGCCGAAAGAGAGAGAGATGGGGAGCGAGAGAGGCGAAAGAGAGAGAGATGGGGGAGCGAGAGAGGCCGAAAGAGAGAGAGATGGGGAGCGAGAGAGGCCGAAAAGAGAGAGATGGGGGAGCGAGAGAGGCCGAAAGAGAGAGATGGGGAGCGAGAGAGGCCGAAAGAGAGAGAGATGGGGGAGCGAGAGAGGCCGAAAGAGAGAGAGATGGGGAGCGAGAGAGCGAAAGAGAGAGAGATGGGGGAGCGAGAGAGCGAAAGAGAGAGAGATGGGGAGCGAGAGAGCGAAAGAGAGAGATGGGGGAGCGAGAGAGCGAAAGAGAGAGAGATGGGGGAGCGAGAGAGCGAAAGAGAGAGAGATGGGGAGCGAGAGAGCGAAAGAGAGAGAGATGGGGGAGCGAGAGAGCGAAAGAGAGAGAGATGGGGGAGCGAGAGAGCGAAAGAGAGAGAGATGGGGAGCGAGAGAGCGAAAAAGAGAGAGATGGGGGAGCGAGAGAGCGAAAAAGAGAGAGAGATGGGGGAGCGAGAGAGCGAAAGAGAGAGAGATGGGGAGCGAGAGAGCAAAAGAGAGAGAGATGGGGAGCGAGAGAGCAAAAGAGAGAGAGATGGGGAGCGAGAGAGCGAAAAGAGAGAGATGGGGAGCGAGAGAGCGAAAGAGAGAGAGATGGGGAGCGAGAGAGCGAAAGAGAGAGATGGGGAGCGAGAGAGCGAAAGAGAGCGATGGGGGAGCGAGAGAGCGAAAGAGAGCGAGATGGGGGATCGAGAGAGCGAAAGAGAGAGATGGGGAGCGAGAGAGCGAAAGAGAGGAGCGGAATATCGAGAGAGAAAGGCGGGGATAGCAAGAGGGGGATAGCGAGCGAGAGATATGAGAGGGGGGTGGAGAGGAGAAAGGAGAGGGGGAGATTGAGAGATATGGAGAGATGGGCACATTGGTAGAATGCAAAATCATTCAGAAATAATCTTGGTCTCCCAAACCAAAATAAACAGGGTCAAACAGATAATGGGACAAAAATAACAACATGAACATATGTCCCAGAATGATTTGAGTCGGTAACTCAAGGTGAAATGCCATTTTCTGTCTGACTAGCTGACAATAACAGTTCACTATAATATGACCATAGTGATGGGAGAGGGGGTAAGTGAGGGAGATCATTTTGAGAGACAAACAAGATGTCAGATAACGTCATATTAGAGAAGCCAAATAGTCTGTTCTGTTTGAAACAAACACATATATCCCTAAAATATCTTGTAAATTCTGAAATCTTTCAGATGTCACGACCATCACTAAATTGTTCTGGGGCCGTTGCTGTAGTGGTGAAAAGCAGCAGGCTACTAATAACAAAGTGTCTGGAATAAGAACTCTGAGTGACTGAGCTTCCTGCAGCAGACGCCCATGAAAGAAGCTAAAACAGGATATGGTTTCATTCATAACACGTACCAAAGTATGCAGACTTCACTGAAGTTCTTCACCCAGGCTCTAACCGAGACATAGCATTAACTCTGCCAATTAGGCTACACCATAAAATACCACAGACCTGAGCAGTGAGCATAGCCACCTCGTGATGAGTTAAGTTCACCAGTACCAATTGAAATACATTCTTCTTGCTTACTTGTACATCTGCATAGCCTGGTTCAGACACATTTGTATCATTCCCAAACCACTGCATCTCAGGGGCTAAAAGTAACACATGCCAAATACGGGTCGGTGTTGACATCGGCGGGTAAGAGGTCTATTCCAGCCACGTTGGCAGGTGGTCTGGGACCCACAGTGCAAGCATTTCACTCCATTAGCAAATAAATGAGAATTAAGTAAATTATGAGAACATTTATCACCAAAATAAATGCAGCAGTAATTGTAGCAGAAATAAATTATTTTTCTCATCTACCTGCCACAGTAGCTGGTGGACCAAAAGGTTCCATGGCCAGCACTGCACACACCAGTTAACTAGAATATATCCCAATAATACCAGCTGTATCTGTAGTGCCGCCCTGGTGTTGAGGATGACCCCAGGGGCCTGTACCTTCTCCTCCTCCTGTTTTAGCTTCCTCTTCCCCTCCACGGCTGAGCGTCTCTGCTCCTCCTTCCTGCGCTGCTCGTCCAGCTTCTTCTGGCGCTCCTCCATCTGACGCTCCACCTGCAGCTTGGCCTTACGTTCCCGCTCCAGGATCTGAGTTTCCTTCGTAGCTAAAGATGGGGCGGGATTGTGAGGGTGCAAGTGTGTCAGTGTGAAAGGGTGTGATGAAAAAAAAGAGGGAAAACACATTGGTTCGTTTACTTTGTGACCAGCCCAGAGGTCACCTCATTAAATCTCCCAGTAAGGTCCCTTTACACTCTAAAGAAGGCATTTCCTGTCTTAACAGGAAATGCCTCTGAGGACTTGCAATGTATGTACTTGTGTATGTTGCTAATCCAATGATTTGATTAGGGCTGAAACGGTCAGGGTCCGAGACTGGGCCCATTAAAGACGATGGTGTACAGGTTTCCTGAGACCGCTACGAGAATGTTCTGTTGGATTCTGAACCACCATTCAGACTGAGCTCTTACCTTGCTGCCTATCGGCCTCCTCTCGTCTCTCTTTCGCCACTCGAAGACGCTCGTCTATCCTTAGTGCAGCACCATCAATGACTGCATGCACACACACACACACACACACACACACACAGGTAAGTGGGAACACACTCACCTTCACATGCGGTGGAGAAAGTGTGGACATGGGTGGAGCATCGTTGGTGGATCATAATGAGCTGCAGTGTCACTGAGTGAATCACCTGACAGGCAGATGTGTCCATCATGTGCCTACCTCACATTAATGCACTTTGAGTCGTATTACTGTAACTGTTACGTGGAAATAGTGCAAAGATCGGTCAAATTTCCAAGCCCTCATTTCCAGAGAATTATTGATTTTGCACAAAAATAAAACAGTGATTGTGGAATCACAGAGGGACTGATTAGGCTACTCTGCAATGAATTATAGCAGGTAGGGCTAATTTATGACTACTGAGGTTAAGATCATGTTAGCGCATGATAAAAACATAACATTAGCTAGGCCTCCTTGAAATACGGCAGAGGCTTAGGGTGACGTAGGACTCATTCTGGTGGCATGTATGCCTATGCTAAATATATACATGTGTGTGTACTCTATATTTGTACATCTGTGTGTGTGACAGTGTGGGTTTATACAGATGCAGCAGGCAGGGGCTGTTTTGTTACCTGGTCGGGGAGACTTTGCTGCTACTGCTGGGGATGGTGTGTTAGCTGCTGCTACTGCTGGGGATGGTGTGTTAGCTGCTGCTACTGCTGGGAATGGTGTGTTAGCTGCTGCTACTGCTGGGGATGGTGTGTTAGCTGCTGCTACTGCTGCTGCAGGCCCTGGGCTGTTCCCTGCTAGGCTGCGCCGCTCCTCTGCCTGTGCCTGCGCAGCTGCAGCTGTAAGCACACGTGCACAGAGAGAGAGAGAGAGAGAGAGAGAGAGAGACAGAGTCACACGGTCTAGCATGATCAATAAAAATACATTTAAAAAAATACATCTAATGAAATGAAAATGATTTTGGAAAAAGGAGCTGCTGAGCAAGCAGTTTACACTGTGCCTTGTTTATCCTCCATAGGAATGCATGTTCTAGAGAGATCCAGATAATTTAACACTACATAACAATCCATCTAGTCAGCCTCTAGCCACCCCCTCGTCAATGGTCAGCCAGGCAGCTGTACACTGGGCTCTGTGACACACTGGGTCAGATGCGCTTTGGTCACGACACTGACAGTGCTGGGCTTTTCTATACAAACATCCCAGGAAGAACCTGAAATTTAAAACAATGTCATGGCATAGGCCCGCCATTGACTTTGTTATAATGTTGGAGTCCCTCAGATAACATATGAACAAGGCATAAGCCATGGTAAAATGTGTATAATTGCAGTTACTTTGTTTAAATACGGAATTCGCTCTCAGCCACATGACAAATGTGTAGAATTACAGGAAACTAGATTTTTTTTAAATAAAAGTCAAATATTCTCTTCCCGATGGCAAAATGTGCAGAATTTGATGAAATTAGCATTAAAACAGCAACATTGTCTCTGCAGTTCAGTGCTATAGGCTAGCAAAGCCCATTGAGTGTATGGGATAGTAAAGTAGCCATCATGCTTAAATATCTGAGTCTGAGACAGCGGATAACAACGTCAACAAAAAACATGTCCTGTCTAAATGCCTTTATGTCACATACAAACAACTTTAGTGCAACAGAAGGGAACCATGAACCCTACTCCCCTCTGCTTCTCCCTAACGTGAGACAGTATGGCAACACTAAAGCATTATCCAATGGGGAGTGGTGACAATGGCCCTCTTTACAAGACCCTGATGGTGCTCTGTGTTCACTGCCATCTGCCATGCTGTTTGTTGAGTGGGAGTGCATAGTACAGGAAAGCTCATATACAGAGGACGAGAATCTGCGGGAGAAAACTCATCCGGATATGAACACAATAAAACCAAAGGCAGGTTATCAGTGAGTGGAAACTCCAAATCAGGAAGTGGACTACAGAAGAGGACTATGCTACAGCTCTTTCCATTAGCCCATATCAGTGTGGTTCTGACTGGAGAAGAGAAACCTCAAAACAACAGACAATGGATCTGTAAATTCAACACTCTTCCACTCCCAAACGGACTGGCATTGATGTATATCTTTAGCCATTGGCCATTACAGAGCAGATAGCAAAAGTCAACGGGAGGACAAAACCAACACGACAAACAAACAAAGCTGCATCAATACCATAGTCTTCAATGGAACAGCATCAATATATTTCACTCAGGTCATCACAGATGAATGACTCGGTCAAAGTCTGCTGATAATCCCATAGGAAGTGGACATCAGTTTACGTTCATCACGATTCACAGAGTGGGAATCCCAGGTTAAGTGAAAAGTTTTAATAGTCATAAGGCCATCTGATACCTACCTTCATAAGACTCAGATAGGTCTTACACACAAATGAGCTAACCCACTGCCTCTTTAGAAACTGAGAGGTGCTTAGTATTAGATTACACATTTGGGGTGAATGGTTAAGTAGTGGTGTCTCATGAGCTAGTGACTAACATCCATCCTTCCCTCAGGGGAATAAACAAAACACAATGAGAGGGTGTGAAATTAGATTAAGGTAGGCCAATATACAGGTCTTGAATGTACAAAACAGAGGAAAAATATATAATCTAATCCAAGTTGGTGCAGATAAGGAATCATCCACTAGACAAACTTCAAAACCTCATCACATCGGCCTAAAAGGGACTCTTACAACACACCATTCATCTAGTGTCCTCCTCACCCTGCCAAGACTTAGGCAGTTCTGTCACATGGCAACTGTCCAGCAGAGTACAGCTTGCGACCAGAAAAGGGTTTATGCATCTCACTCACTGTCAATCCAAGCCTCAATTCACACATTCCAAGCCAAGCACCAAAGTCTTTTCAGTGACCCAAGACAACTGAAATAATTTTTAAATGGATAGTGAAGGATTTTATTGTTTTATTTATTTAACTAGGCAAGGCAGTTAAGAACAAATTCTGATTTACAATGACGGCCTACGCGGGCTAAATCCAGACGACGCTGGGCCAATTGTGCGCCGCACTATGGGACTCCCAATCAAGGCCAGTTGTGATACAGCCTGGAATCGAAGCAGGGTCTGTAGTGACGACTCTAGCACTAAGACGCAGTGCCTTAGACCGCTGCGCCACACGGGAGCCCTAAGTCAGATGAACTTGTGGATACCTTTTTATGTTTCTGCATACAGTATGAAGAACGTTTGAGGTAGATTTGCAAACCAATGCCAACTAGCATTAGCACAATTATTGGAAGTCTATGGGAACAGCTAGCATGCTAGTTAGCAATTGCGCAAACGCAAGATAGAAACATAGAAACATAATTAGAAGATAGATAGACGCAAGATAGAAACATAATTGCTCACTCCCTCAACTTGAGAAGTCCGTCGCATTGTGTCGTTTGACAAAACTGCACATTTTAGAATGGCCTTTTATTTTACCCAGGCGCACATGTGTAATGATCATGCTGTATAAATCAGCTTCTTGATATGCCACACCAGTCAGGTGGATGGATTATCTTGGCAAAAGAGATGCTCACCTAGAGGGATGTAAACAAATTTTGTGCATATTTTTATTTCAGCTCATGAAACATGGGGACCAACACTTCACATTTTGATTTTATATTTTTGTTCGGTGTATTTTTCCAACATTCACTCAATGTACTCTGGGTAAAAATACAGGACAAGCCACTCCATCAGAATGTGCTATCGGACAACTAGATATACTTACCTACTTACATTTTGGAAGCTAATAGATGTCATCTTTTAACAAAATGCTAATTGTAATCAGAAGATAAAATGAACATGTAAATAGTATTGGTAACATTAAAATACCAGTAGAATAACTGCTGATTAAATCATTTAAAATTGTACACCCAATGTAGGCTACTGCCCCTTTAAGAGCTAGAATGGACTTTACGACCATGTCACCAAATATGTTGTCTTCACACTATTCAAACCCCACAATCAATAAACAGCTTATGAAGCTATCTTAGCCTATAGATCAACATATTGCAAACAAATGCTTGACATGCTTAACACCCCGGCCATCCTACAATCTAAGCTTGATGCCATCAATCTCACACAATTTATCAATGAACCTACCAGATATAACCCCAAATCCGTAAACACAGGCACCCTCATAGATATCATCCTAACTAACTCACCCTCCAAATACACCTCTGCTGTTTTCAACCAAGATCTCAGCAATCACTGACTCATTGCCTGCATCCGTAATGGGTCTGCGAGCAAACAACCACCCCTCATCACTGTCAAACGCTCCCTAAAACAATTCTGCAAGCAGGCCTTTCTAATCCACCTGGCCGGGGTATCCTGGAACGACATTGACCTCATCCCGACACTAGAGGATGCCTGGTTATTCTTTAAAAGTGCCTTCCTCACCATCTTAAATAGGAATGCCCCATTCAAAAAACTGTAGAACCAGGAATAGATGTAGCCCTTGGTTCACTCCAGACCTGTCTGCCCTTGACCAGCACAAAAACATCCTGTGGCGTTCTGCATTAGCATCGAATAGCCCCCGTGATATGCAACTTTTCAGGGAAGTTAGGAACCAATATACACAGGCAGTTAGGAAAGCTAAGGCTAGCTTTTTTAAACAGAAATTTGCACCCTGCAGTACAAACTCAAAAACATTCTGGGACACTGTAAAGTCCATGGAGAATAAGAGCACCTCATCCTAGCTACCCACTGCTCTGAGGCTAGGAAACACTGTTACAACAGACAAATCCACTATAATTGAGAATTTCAATAAGCATTTCTCTACGGCTGGCCATGCTTTCCACCTGGCTACCCCTACCCCGGGTCAACTGCCCAGCACCCTCCACAGCAACCCGCCCAAGCCCGCACCATTTCTCCTTCACCCATATCCAGATAGCTGATGTTCTGAAAGAGCTGCAAAATCTGGACCCCTACAAATCAGCCAGGCTAGACAATCTGGACCCTCTCTTTCTTAAATTATCTGCCGAAATTGTTGCAACCCCTATTACTAGCCTGTTCAACCTCTCTTTTGTATCGTCTGAGATTTTTGAATCACATCATACCTTCTCCGCTATGCAATCTGGTTTCTGAACTGGTCATGGGTGCACCTCAGCCACGCTCAAGGTCCTTAACGGTATAACCGCCATCGATAAGAGACATTACTGTGCAGCCATATTCATTGACCTGGCCAAGGCTTTCGACTCTGTCAATCACCACATTCTTATTGGCAGACTCAACAACCTTGGTTTCTCAAATGATTAGCTCACCTGGTTCACCAACTACTTCTCTGATAGAGCTCAGTGTGTCAAATCGGTGGGCCTGTTGTCCGGGCCTCTGGCAGTCTCTGGGGGTGCCACAGGGTTCAATTCTCAGGCCGACTCTTCTCTGTATACATCAATGATGTCACTCTTGCTGCTGGTGATTCTCTAATCCACCTCTACGCAGATGACACCATTCTGTATACTTCTGGTCCATCTTTGGACACTGTGTTAACAACCCTCCAGGCGAGCTTCAATGCCATACAACTTTCCCTCCGTGGCCTCCAACTGCTCTTAAACGCAAATAAAACTAAATGCTCTGACTTAGAATACGTGGATAACTACAAATACCTAGGTGTCTGGCTAGACTGTAAACTCTCCTTCCAGACTCACATTAAGCATCTCCAATCAAAAATTAAATCGGCTTCCTATTTCGCAACAAAGCTTCCTTCACTCATGCTGCCAAACATACCCTCGTAAAACTGACCATCCTACTGATCCTTGACTTCGGGGATGTCATCTATAAAATAGCCTCCAACACTCTACTCAGCAAACTGGATGTAGTCTATCACAGTGCCATCTGTTTTGTCACCAAAGCCCCATATGCTACCCACCACTGCGACCTGTACGCTCTCATTGGCTGGCCCTCGCTTCATACTCGTCGCCAAACCCACTGGCTCCAGGTCACCTACAAGTCTTTGCTAGGTAAAGCCCCGCCTTATCTCAGCTCGCTGGTCACCATAGCAGCACCCACTCGTAGCACACGCTCCAGCAGGTATAGCTCACAGGTCACCCCCAAAGTTAATTCCTCCTTTGGCCACCTTTCCTTCCAGTTATCTGCTGCCACTGACTGGAACGAACTGCAAAAATCACTGAAGCTGGAGATTCCCATCTCCCTCACTAGCTTTAAGAACCAGCTGTCAGATCACTGCACCTGTTAGTAGCCCATCTACCTCATTCCCATACTGTATTTATATTTTGCTCCTTTTGCACCACAGTACCTCTACTTGCACATCCATCTTTTGCACATCTACCATTCGTGTTTAATTGCCATATTGTAATTACTTCGTCACCATGGCCTATTTTTTGCCTTAACTCCCTTATAGGCACTCACTGTATAATAGACTTTGTTTTATTTTTTTCTACTGTATTATTGACTGTATGTTTTGTTCATTCGATGTGTAACTATGTTGTTGTATGTGTCGAACTGCTATGCTTTATCTTGGCCAGGTCGCAGTTGCAAATGAGAACTTGTTCTCAACTAGCTTACCTGGTTAACTTCTTGGATATAGGGGGCGCTCTTTTAATTTATGGATAAAAAACATTCCCATTTTAAACAAGATATTTTGTCACGAAGATGCTCGACTATGCATATAATTGACAGCTTTGGAAAGAAAACACTGACGTTTCCAAAACTGCAAAGATATTGTCTGTGAGTGCCACAGAACTAATGCTACAGGCGAAACCAAGATGAAACTTCAAACAGGAAGTGAGACAGATTTGAGGCGCTGTGTTCCAATTGTCTCCTTATATGGCTGTGAATGCGCCAGGAACGAGCCTACACTTTGTCGTTTCCCCAAGGTGTTTGCAGCATTGTGACATATTTGTAGGCATATCATTGGAAGATAGACCATAATAGACTACATTCACCAGGCGGACACCTGGTATCCTCCATCGAAATTGGTGCGTAATCTCCAGCTGCATGTATTTTCCCATGTGATTCAGAGGAGAAACCAAACTGCCAGGAATGACTTATCATCGAATAGATATGTGAAAAACACCTTGAGGATTGATTCTAAACAACATTTGCCATGTTTCTATCGATATTATGGAGTTAATTTGGAAAAAAAGTTCGGCGTTTTGATGACTGAATTTTCGGGGGGTTTTCTCAGCCAAACGTGATGAACAAAACGGAGCGATTTCTCCTACACAAATAATCTTTTTGGAAAAACTGAACATTTGCTATCTAACTGAGAGTCTCCTCATTGAAAACATCCGAAGTTCTTCAAAGGTAAATGATTTTATTTGAATGCTTTTCTTGTTTTTGTGAAAATGTTGCCTGCTGAATGCTAGGCTTAATGCTATGCTAGCTATCAATACTCTTCCACAAATGCTTGTTTAATCTGATCATTTTGTACTGATCATCATGTCAGTACAAAACTGTATATTTGAAATTCTGTGCATCCTTGACAATCTCTAATCAATATCCATAAACAGCACACATTCTTTTCCCACGAACCTGCACATCATCTTCTCTCCCTAATGTGAGGGGTTATGGCAGGGGAAATGGTGTTGCAGTAGTCTACTGTGTGGTGTGGGAATAATGACAAGCGAACGTGGAGAGCTTTGTGTTCACATTGATCTGGTCCCTTTTATGGGGCACAGAATTCAAGCAAACCAAACTCAGACAATCTCTCGAGATAGATGTGAATTGAACTGGGGCTCTTTTGTGGTGTCTGAGTTCCTTTGGAGTGTTCACACTATTCATAGACAGACTCTTGGCCCATGCAGTGGTCATTCAGATTGTCAATCCAAAAAGAGTTCCACTGAAGACAGTCATCTTTAAAAGTTGAAATAATTCCCTGCTTGTGTGATAGCGTGATTAGAAGTAGGTGCACCCTACCCTCACAGACGCAGATTAAAAGAGCAGGCCAGAGGATATAGAGAATATGCAAAAGGGATTGTCTGAGTCACTGTCCTCATCCTCTCGGTCACTCACAAAGGAGGACAGTGGGCAAACAGTGAGCCCTCTCCTCCAGCACAAAGCATGCAAATAACAGTACACCATAGCAACAATAAAAGGACTGAGTCCCTGGTTACACCACCTATGCTCCAGTCCATACCCATTAACTCTGCCACACCTGGGAGGCTAGTGATACCATCAATTTATCCAAAGTTAATATTGGTCATAGACTAGCCTACATTAACTGGACAATGCAATAGGGGTTTCAATTGAATATAATGCTTTTATTCAGGTCTTTTCACCACAGACTTAAACATAATTTACATTTTAGTCATTTAGCAGACGCTCTTATTCAGAGCGACTTACTTGTTGCTATCGTACTGGTCCTCGAGCCACATAGGACCACGTATTGTAGAACTGAAAGTGAGTGCATACATTTTCTTACTGGTCCCCCGTGGAAATTGAACCCACAATCCTGGGTTCGAGCCATGCTCTAACAACTGATCCACACAGGACCACGTATTGTAGAACTGAAAGAGCCAGGTGTCCTTGTGCACACTGAAAGGAGAGCTGACGAGGAGGGAGAGGGCATCTGCATCCATCACTATGGAGATTTGCATTGATAAGCATACATTAGACCCGAGTGGGCTGGCTGCTGTAAATCAGACAGACTGGATGACGCAGCACAAAGCCAGACAAGAGCGTGGGTGGCGTTTTTATAACAGTAATGTCAATGGGGACAACAGCAATGGTGACGGAGTGAAGGTATTAAGCAAAACCATTAGCACACACAACAAATTTGCCTGCCTAGCCGATGTCAATGTCAATTGGAGTTACGTTTCAATGGCATTTTATCTACGTTTCAATCAGGTTTCAGAAAACAGCATGGCACTTCTACTGCAGCAACAAATGTTGGTAATTATATAATTGATGCCATGGACAAGAAATGGCACCCTTATTAAAATCGATCTATCAAAGGCATTTGACACAGTTGATCATGACATGTTGCAATGACTTGCCAACACAGAATTATCTGATCAGGCAGTCTCTTGGTTCAAAAGCTGTGTGTCAGAAACTGGACATAGATTTCTGATGGCAAGACACCAGATGGGTTAACTGTCCAGAAGGGGGCAGGACCACAGTTCTCTATTTATATTAAAGGGACACTTATGGATTTTGGAAATTAGTCACATGAACTTCTCGATACCATTTGTATGTCTCTGTGTCCAGTATGAAGAACGTTGGAGGAAGTTTTGCGAGCCTATGCTAACTAGTTTTAGCACAATTAGAAATCTATGGGTTTAGACTTCAAGTCATTGCACTAACGCTAGTTAGCATTTGTGCTATCACTAGTTACAGATTCAGGTACCCATTTGGGAACCAACGTAAACTGGGACGTGGCGCATGGAACGCAAAAATATTCTTAGAAATATTTAACCTCCACACATTAACAAGTCCAATAGCTCAAATGAAAGATAAACACCTTGTTCATCTAGCCAGCAAGTCAGATTTCTAAAATGTTTTACGGTGAAAACATAGCACATATTTATGTCAAACCACCACCAAAGACACAGCTAATTTGAATTAGCCACGTTGAACAAAATATGCAATCAACAACCGCAGGATTAAAAGAAAAATAATTCACTAACCTTTTGAAAATCTTCATCAGATGACAGTAATAGGACATGTTACACAGTACATATGTTTTTTTCAATAATATGCAATTTATATCCATAAATCTCTGTTTACAATGACGCCATGTTCAAAAAAATGCTACTCAGATGTCCGGAGAAATGATGATATCTGCCGGAGCTAACGTCAGATAACAAGCAATACACATCAAACTTTGACTAAATATACATGTTCTACATATAGTTAGAAAGATACATTTATTTTTAACGTTACAGAATTCGTTCACTAGGCTATAATATGAGACGGCACTCAGAAATTAGCATTATGTCTCCTCTATCTCGGAGTCCACAGAAACCCATAATTAACACATAAATATTCCCTTACCTTTGATGTTCTTCGATCAGAAGTCGTGGAAGAAGTTATACTTACCAACAACTGCGTTTGGTTTTCAAGTCTGTGTCTTTAGGTTATCAAACACGACAAATTCCGGTCGAAATGCAGGCAAAATTCTAGTGGATGCGCATCAAAACTTCAAAATTACATATTATATGTCGACTAAACTGGTCAAACTAAGTGCAGAATCGAGCTTTAGCATGTTTTTAACATAGAAAACAATCCTTAGCGTGAACAGACAAACCTACATCGTTTGGTGAATCTTGGAACAAAGGGAGCTCCGGACCAGACGTGCGCATGAAAGTGCATGTATTTTCGCGTGACCCGGAGGTTTCAGCCCGCCAAAACTCGAGGGAGCGCGCGATTCTCACAATGAGAGGCCCCACTGAAAGGGGACATCGCGCTGAAGAGATAGGAACTGTTCCCAGATCTGTAGCTGGTTGGGAAAGGTGGGGGCGATGACGTCAAAGTTGGCCCAACTTTTGTGTTGTCAAGAGAGAGTTTGGGAGAATGGATGCCCTGAGAGTTCTGCTTTACATAGAGACATAATTTGAACGGTTTTAGAAGCTTTAGAGTGTTTTCTATTCAATAATAATTATTATATGCATATATTAGCAATTTTTGACAGATTTTTTTTCTGTTTACTATGGGCACGCAATTCCTCCAAAGGGGGCAGTAGTCAGCCCTATCCTTAGAAACTTTCTTCAAACCGCACACAGACCAAATGGAATCCATGAGTTCATCGGAGTACGGGGAAGTAGATAAATGGCCCCATTGCCAAAATCCCAAAGAATCCCTTTAATAATTACGTGTCAAATGCTAGTTTTCATTTTTATGCTGACAGTTATTTATTGTTGTGCCGCAACATTGAATAAGGCCTTTGAAGAACTGCAATCTACCTTCACTATTGTCCAGACTCAGCTCTGTCAGCTGAAGTGGCTTTTAAAATGCTGAAAAAGTTTATGGTTTTCACAAAATCTAAGATGAAACCTCAGACTCTCCCATGTATAGTCACTATGCAGATAGAGTATAAAGAGAAGCAACTTACAAGTACTTGGGTCTCTTGATAGATGAGTGTCTCACCTTTAAAACCCACGTCAAAGGTTCAAGTTGGGTTTTTATTTTCATAATAAGTCATGTTTTTCTTTTGAAGAGAGAAAGAGGCTCGTTTCCGCTATTTTCGTGCCTGTAATTGATTATGGTGATGTCTTGTACATGTTTGTCCCTGTGACATCATAACGCATGCTGGACACTAACATGAGGAGAATGGGAACAGTTACATTAAATTAGAGCATGGCACTCCTCCTAGAATTGAAAAGAGGAACTAGGCAATGTTGCCCAATTTCACCTTACCTCTTCCTGCTTGCAACCCAACTTTTACAAGTTTTGTTAAATCCAGCAATATAAAAGGGATCTCTATTGCTGACAGCGATATCATCACCAGTAAGCCTGTAGATGACACCACCCTCTTTTTGAAAGATGCTGACCAAATTCCTAGATCAGTTGTGATAAATATACAGTGCCTTGCGAAAGTATTCGGCCCCCTTGAACTTTGCGACCTTTTGCCACATTTCAGGCTTCAAACATAAAGATATAAAACTGTATTTTTTTGTGAAGAATCAACAACAAGTGGGACACAATTATGAAGTGAAACAACATTTATTGGATATTTCAAACTTTTTAACAAATCAAAAACTGAAAAATTGGGCGTGCAAAATTATTCAGCCCCCTTAAGTTAATACTTTGTAGCGCCACCTTTTGCTGCGATTACAGCTGTAAGTCACTTGGGGTATGTCTATCAGTTTTGCACATCGAGAGACTGAAATTTTTTCCCATTCCTCCTTGCAAAACAGCTCGAGCTCAGTGAGGTTGGATGGAGAGCATTTGTGAACAGCAGTTTTCAGTTCTTTCCACAGATTCTCGATTGGATTCAGGTCTGGACTTTGACTTGGCCATTCTAACACCTGGATATGTTTATTTTTGAACCATTCCATTGTAGATTTTGCTTTATGTTTTGGATCATTGTCTTGTTGGAAGACAAATCTCCGTCCCAGTCTCAGGTCTTTTGCAGACTCCATCAGGTTGTTTTCTTCCAGAATGGTCCTGTATTTGGCTCCATCCATCTTCCCATCAATTTTAACCATCTTCCCTGCCCCTGCTGAAGAAAAGCTGGCCCAAACCATGATGCTGCCACCACCATGTTTGACAGTGGGGATGTTGTGTTCAGGGTGATGAGCTGTGTTGCTTTTACGCCAAACATAACGTTTTGCATTGTTGCCAAAAAGTTCAATTTTGGTTTCATCTGACCAGAGCACCTTCTTCCACATGTTTGGTGTGTCTCCCAGGTGGCTTGTGGCAAACTTTAAACGACACTTTTTATGGATATCTTTAAGAAATGGCTTTCTTCTTGCCACTCTTCCATAAAGGCCAGATTTGTGCAATATACGACTGATTGTTGTCCTATGGACAGAGTCTCCTCAGCTCCTCTCCCCACCTCAGCTGTAGATCTCTGCAGTTCATCCAGAGTGATCATGGGCCTCTTGGCTGCATCTCTGATCAGTCTTCTCCTTGTATGAGCTGAAAGTTTAAAGGGACAGCCAGGTCTTGGTAGATTTGCAGTGGTCTGATACTCCTTCCATTTCAATATTATCGCTTGCACAGTGCTCCGTGGTCTCATTTTTTCCGATTTTCCTACTTTGAATAATACTTTTAAGATAAATTGGGCTAAACATTTCCTAAAGAATACAACTTCAATTTGGAGTTTCATCCCTCATATCTTCTCCCGTTTTGGTGGCTTCAATTTTAAGTTACTTTGTAACTATAACAATGATTAGATTACTAAAAAAAATATCTGCTTTTCAGACAAGTATACTTAGCGTGGTCGTTAATAAACAATTTTTCCCCGCATAGGTATTTCATTTGGAACAATAAGGATATTTTGTATAGAAACAAGTCTATTTTTTTAAGAACTGGTTTAATAATCATATCCTGCTGATGAGTCAACGTTTTAATGCAGAAGGATTGTCAATCATTATAAGGAATTGTTCTCTTTACAATATCCCTGTCACACCTAGAGAGTTCGCCATAGTCTGATGCTATTCCATCTGGAACTCTCATGTTATTTAGAGGTGTAACCAGACCTCACATTCTTAACCTGCCCTCGCTTAATTCAGTTGACTCTCCAATAGGGAAAATGTGTATCTCCTTGCTCCCTCAGAAAAGATACATCCCTGCTTTATTTAAAAGGGATATAGAATCAATTCCTTATGTCACGACTTACTGGAATACATTTGTCAATAATATCTGTTGGGGAAAAAAGTCTGGTTATTACCACACAAATACCTGCTTGTTAACAAGGTCAAAGGTCTCTTTCAGAATGATCCATAAGTATTACCGTGCTAATCATTACCCGGTGAAACAAAACATACATTAACTGTACTTTGTGTTGAGCATCCAGAAAGAGTTTTGCATTTATTTTGCCATTGTCTGATTTTTCTGCAATAAAAAAATAAATACAAATAAAAGCCATGAGGAGCTGAGGTTTGTTACTAACTCCAAAGCTCTCACATCACTGTACCCTCTACATGAGAGTGGGTTGGCCTTCGTAGCTCTTCAGATATTAAATCATTGGTATATTTTTATTTATAAGGCCATATTGAGACAGCTACCATTTTACTTTTGTAACTACATTGTCTAGCAGTCAAATGAAAACTATCGTCTGTGCACAGATGACTGTGTCTAGCTGATTGTGCCTAAGGCCCATACAGAGCTAGGGCAAAAAGCTTTTTAGGACTCTGCCCCTTCCACCTGGAACGAGCTTGAAAAGGTCCGAAAACGTCAGGAGCTCATCCCATTTCAAAATGTGTTTGAAGTTAGTGTTCAACCTATGATGGAAAATAAAAGAGGGCTATCAATGTTCTGACCCACAGTTGCACCACACTTTCCCAAAACATCTTGCTTTTCTGTATGTAAATGTATGTTGTTTTTTTAACTGTAGCGCTTCATGTTTTATGATGTAAATGTGTCTGCAATTTTGTGTGCTGCCATTTTGGCCAGGTCTCTCTTGTAAAACAGACAGATTAACAATGAGACTAACCTGGTAAAATATGTTTTATTTTATGTCCACAACTAAAATACAATATGTTTAAAAACAACCTACTTTTTTTTTCTTCATCAAACCATAGAGGACATGCCATTTTAATTAGTCTATGCTTGCTAGCTACAGCGGCACTACATTGCTGCGATGGGGGGAAACACCTCACTGATTAGTCTGTGGTACCTAACTTATCCTATTAGGCAGTTAGGGTACAGTATGCACTGCAACAGCTTTGCACTCTATAATCACACACAACATAGTAAATAGACTGGCTATATTGATTAGGCTAGCTAGGCTAGGAAACATCCCCCAGGCAGAGCAGTTAGAGGAGGCAGTAAAATCCAACTCATCCGGGGGCTCCTGTCTTGTCCTGGAACACTCATCATGGCTCCACAGACAGGGCAGGCACTGGTCATAAACAGGAAGCAGGCCAGCCTGCAACATCATGCAGCTGCAGTTCTGTTCACAGCCGGACAAAACCACCAGTGTTCAAACAGGAAATATCTAACTTCAAAGCACTATGGGTAATGAACACCAATATAAAAGAGTATGAGGCATATAACCTTTTGTTCATAAATTACATACTATTCACAATAAATGTACATTGGGCCACTGCTGAAGAAGACATGCTGACTGCTGCGTTCGTGCCTCCTGTCCAAAGCCACAGTGAGATTGATACCTCAGTGCTCAGTACCAGTCAGCCAAAAATAAAGCAGAGTCCAGCCACTCGTCAGTAGACAGGGCACAAAGAAACTACAGCCCCCCCCCCACCCTTAACACAACCATCCACCACTCAACACACACACACACACACACACACACACACACACACACATATCAGTCAGAGACAATAGTGAGTTCAGTGGGTCAGTGAAGTGACCGCTCATTCCCTCTGGGGCCCAACAGTAGCAATGGTTGGGTGTTTCTTGGCAAGCAGGAAGTGCAGTACTGCAGACACCTGGAGGGGAATGTGTCCACACTGTCTAATAATGACAGTCTTCACCGGGCACAGCTGCGATGAGGGTGCACACACACACAGCAGATCTTGTCCAGGATTATTGGGGACACATTCACTCAGAGGTAAGCCGGGGCTATTTCCAGAGCCACCGGGATGATGACACCTTGACGACAGCAGGTTGAGCTCCATTCTCACTGGCTAATGACAGAATGCCCTGACCAGAGTTGGGCTCACACAAGGACTGTCTCAGATGTGTAACACACACACATCACGTTTCATCAGCATCACTCATAGCAGGCCAACAAGCACAATGGAGTGGATAGGCCTAGGCTCAATGCTTATACAGTCAACTGATACAAAGCATCTAAACTCAACAAAAAAGAAACATCCTCACCGTCAACTGCATTTATTTTCAGCAAACTTAACATGTGTAAATATTTGTATGAACATAACAAGATTCAACGACAGACAAAAACTGAACAAGTTCCACAGAAATGTGACTAACAGAAATGGAATAATGTGTCCCTGAACAAAGGGCGGTGTCAAAATCAAAAGTAACAGTCAGTACCTGGTGGGGCCACCAGCTGCATGAAGTACCGCAGCGCATCTCCTCCAGATTTGTCAGTTCTTGCTGTGAGATGTTACACCAATCTTCCACCGAGGCACCTGCAAGTTCCCAGACATTTCTGGGGGGAATGGCCCTAGCCCCCACCCTCCGATCCAACAGGTCCGAGACGTGCTCAATGGGATTGAGATCCGGGCTCTTCGCTGGCCATGGCAGAACACAGACATTCCTGTCTTGCAGGAAATCACACACAGAACGAGCAGCCTGGCTGGTGGCATTGTCATGCTGCAGGGTCATGTCAGGATGAGCCTGCAGGAAGGGTACCACATGAGGGAGGAGGATGTCTTCCCTGTAACGCACAGGGTTGAGATTGCCTGCAATGACAACAAGCTCAGTCTGATGATGCTGTGACACACCGCCCCAGACCATGATGGACCCTCCACCTCAGAAATCCCGCTCCAGAGTAAAGGCCTCAATGTAATGCTCATTCCTTCAACGATAACCGCAAATCCGACCATCACCAATGGTGAGACAAAACCACGACTCGTCAGTGAAGAGCACTTTTTGCCAGTCCTGTCTGGTCCAGCGACGGTGGGTTTGTGCCCATACGTGAAGTTGTTGCCGGTGATATTTGGTGAGGACCTGCCTTATAACAGGCCTACAAGCCCTCAGTCCAGCCTCTCTCAGCCTATTGAGGACAGTCTGAGAACTGGAGGGATTGTGCGTTCCTGGTGCAACTCGGGCAGTTGTTGCCATCCTGTACCTGTCCCGCAGGTGTGATGTTCGGCTATACCAATCCTGTGCAGATGTTACTAGTGGTGTGCCACTGCGAGGACGATCAGCTGTCCGCCCTGTCTTAAGCGTCTCACAGTGCGGACATTGCAATACTGCTATACTGTTACACTGGCAATACTAAAGTGCCTATAAGAACATCCAATAGTCAAAGGTATATGAAATACAAATGGTACAGAGAGAAATAGTCAAATAAATACTATATTAACGACAACCTAAAACCTCTTACCTTGGAATATTGAAGTCTCATGTTAAAAGGAAGCACCAGCTTTCATATTTTCTCATGTTCTGAGCAAAAGCTGAGCAAGTTTTTTTTACATGGCACATATTGCACTTTTACTTTCTTTTCCAACACTTTATTTTTGCATTATTTAAACCAAATTGAACATGTTTCATTATTTATGAGGCTAAATTGATTTTTATTGATGTATTATATGAGTGGGCACATCCAATTTCCATGATATTTTACTGCATCACATGAATCAGCTCTTATTCACCCGATAAAAAGAGTTGACCTGCCTGGGGCTCGTTTCTCTCTGTGCTGTAATGCCTGCCATGAAACCAAACCGTGTCACTGTCGGGGGCTCTGCAATCTCAGACTGTAGCATGTCATGACCTCTGAACTCAGGGTTAACCTCCTGTAGAAGACAGGGATGAGAGGAACTCCTCCTAACTAGTTGTTTCTGTTTCATTGCTACAAGCTTCCGAACAAAAAAAGGCTAAACAATTTCCTCCTTCGGTTCCCTCAGAACAATTCAGAAATATTTTTCATGCTTTTGATTCTTCAGGCCAGGCAGAGCCAAGATTCAGATAGCCTTGCTAGGTTCCAGTCACAGGCATCTGATCTGCACTCATAAGGACAGTGTAGGTACAACCCACAATCTTGCGGAGATAACCAAGTATGTGTGTGTTTCAACACTGTACTGGATTCCAGCCATTCTTTTGTTACCCTTCCTATCTATGAACACAGTGCGGTTGGGTTTTTCAAACCTCCCCTCATCACCCTCTTTCTCAGCAGTTCACTGACGGGCAAGATTGAATATCTCTGGAAAATACTTTCACAAAGACACATATTTCAGTGGATATAGCTTTCAGAGTGAAAATAGTGAATGAAGAAAAGATATGACCTACTTTCAGAAACACCCCTTCACGCCTGGTATGTTGACGGAAAGAAACAGTCCAACAGTTTGAGTACAAAACAAACTGGGCATTCAGACCTTCTGATGCAGACAAACAGTAAACATCTGTGCATTTGGCTGCCACTCAGGAAGAGGCCCAGCTTACGACATAAAATAACTTCTGTTAACAATGTTAAGTCGGAAAAAGTGTTGGCTTATACAGCAATTTTGTACAGTGAAAAAGTGGAACCAAATACACAAGAAACAAACAACCCCTTATCACTGACTGCATCCAAGAAAACTAGCAGTAAATGGACAGTTATCATCCCATGAGCAGCTTTGTGGACTTTTGGTTCAGTGTCTGTGGAACTCAGTGCAAAACCATGTCAGACATCGTGATGTAGATCGAATCCCCGAGCTGACAAGGTAAAAATCTGTAGTTCTGCCCCTGAACAAGGCAGTTGACGGCCTACTGGGGAACAGTGGGTTATTGTAAATAAGAATTTGTTCTTAACTGACTTGCCTAGTTAAATAAAGGTTAAATACAATAAATGTAGCAGCTAGCTACCTTGCCAAGACAACTGAATCTGTCACATGTCAACAAGCTTAGACAAATAGTTTAATTTCAGATTCTCTTCACTGCTTGAATACCAATGAGCCACATGCATTGAGGGAAAACTGTGCATTGGTGACTTGTCTCTAGAGAGGAATTACCTAGCTAGGCATGCAACACACAAAAACCACCATAACTTCCTCTCAAATCCCATGAAACCACCAATCATCTCCCAGTTCCAGGTCAAAACCTGTCAATATCCAAAGCCCACGGGAATACTCTCATTCAAAGCCCTCAGGAATACCACAACAAACGTCCTTTCTGGGCATTAAGACAGGCACAAAAAAATAGCAATACTTACGTAGCTAACGTTACTTGCACATCACTGTTTTAGAATTAGCCTAGCGTCATTTAACATACCAACAGACAATTTGTGTAGTTTACACGACAGTTTCGTGCAGCCTCTCCAGGGTCAATCTGATTAAACTAGCTAGCCAACCAGAAAATACGGTTTGCTCCTTTGCAGACAATGGCTAGCAAGTCGTTGGCTAACGTTACCTCCTAGCTTGAACTTCGAGATGTCAAAGATGACCATAAAGTAGCTACCGTAGCTAGTATTAGTTAAATTAGCAGAAAATAGGCACTTATAACGCTAACTGTATAAGTTAGCTACCCAGCTAGCTAAGTAAAGTATGCTTATTGGCAAATGAATTATTTAGTTAATAATTAGCTAGCCAATTAGGCAACTATTTAGGCAACTATTTCAACAAGTTTGATGTGTAACGTTAGCTAGGTAGCAATTTATGGCGCCTCAGCAGCGCGCACACAGATCCGTTCCAACCGGTGATTACATTTAATTTTGGATCCAACAACGATTGGCTCTCTGGTTCTGCTACTATGGCTCAGTTAGAGTAGGTTTTAATGTGATTTTACAATAAGTACATTCAATAGGAACGTTGTACTAGTTATATAGGGCAAAATAAATGACCCGGTAAACGTTGATGTTCATGCAGCTAGCTTAGTAGGTTGTACAGCTAGCTTTCAAACTGGCCGGAGGGGATCAGAGTTGCGGACTTCCAACTCCTTTTGTCAGCGGATAAGGTTAGCTTGCTAGCCACAAAACATGTTCAAAATGAGTAGGTTACCGGTAGAGGGGTCACTTAGCAAGCAACGTAGAGGAAATTCGACTTCATTAAGTAGCTACATTGGCACATCAATAATTAGTTATGCTAAGTGTATTCCTTACCCATTTGAGCTCGCAAACCCTTCAGAGATGTTGCACCCTCCGCCATTTCTATGAAGTTTTCCTTCTCAATTTTTTTGGGGGCAACAGAGGCGCGCATAATACGTACGCGGTTACGTGGACATCCAAGTAAAACTAGGGAACGGGCCATCGATAGGCAATAGCGCCACCTAGCGTGAAAATCTATGTTTGTGAGAAGGCAACAGCTGCTTATCAAAGTTTGCCATGTTGAATATAAAGTGTAATCAAACCACCCAGGGAATGATAGTGGGAATACAATTAATTAGAACTCAAACAGGAAGTAATATTTATGTCAGAACATAAAAGCTAAACTTTGTCAGATGCACTATAAAAGTTAGAGATGCATTTGTGTCAATCATATTGTTCTGTCTCTGTCATAACATTACATTAGAGAAGCAGTTTAGAGAAGTCAAGGCATTGGCTTCCTTGAGGACTTACCTTATGGAAAGAGTTGACGAGTCTAAGGAGTTAGTTTCAGGAGGAACTGCTTTGCAGCAGTAGTGAACCAACCCCTACAAATAAAGAAAACACCACATCCTCCCTGTGCTCTGTTCTGTCTATTTTCATCCAACACTAACACTTCTGTCCTACCCCATCTCACATGCCTTAGCCAGCAGGGCCCTCATTAATTTTACATGGAAAACAGGGTAAACAAAAATACATTGTGGGTTCAGGTATACTGCACTGAACAATACAGAAGAGGTTATTTAACACTAACAACCATCACATTTAATGGAAGTGTTAGTGAGAGGTTGGTCCGGTATAGCAGTGAGATACCATAAACCCTATACTGGTATTCATCATAGGCAAATAGCCTTCCCATTGACATGGTTAAAGGGATGCTTCAAGATTTTGGCAATGAGGCCCTTTGTTTACTTCCCCAGAGTCAGATTAACTTGTGGATAGTGTTTGTATGTCTCTGTGTCCAGTATGAAGGAAATTAGAGTTAGCTTCGCATTGAAAAGCATGCTAGCAGATACCCATAGACTTCCAGTCATTGCACTAAAGATAGTTAGCATTGGCTCGCGAAACTACCTCTTACTTCCTTCATACTGGACACAGAGACATACAAATGTTATCAACAAGTTCATCTGACTCTGGGGAGGTAGATAAAGGGCCTCATTGCCAAGTCTCTGTGCGTTGCATCCTGTGACTCAGATGAAAAAGTAATCTAGGTCACATTACAATGCTGACTATTCACACCTTACAGTATGCAGACAAATGATACCATTATGTCTTATGCAACAGAAAATAGTTCAAGGGTATTACATATATAATGGCTATACATTGAATGGATTGATTTAACCCACTGTGAACAAGCAATAGCAGTTTCTAGCCCCCCCCCAAAAAAAATAAAAAATCAAGTTTCAAACAGTCAAGTTCTGCTCCCTTTCCCTTTGAGTTGTTTTACTAAAGGAACATTGACATAATTGGATATCATATAACAAGCTGGTAGCCCCACTGTCTAACAATACGTTGCAGAACTAGAACATTATCCAGGAGTCTCATGTCAAACTCTGCACTATACTGGTGTCCCTTTCCCATGGTGTGGCGTACCATGATGAGGATTCTGGTCATAGTGCTACATACAGTACAATCCCCTATGTATTTATTTGTACAGTGAAGCTAAAGCGTTTAATTTGGCTCTATACTCCAGCATTTTGGAATTGAGTTAAACTGGTTCATACTGTATGAGGCAACAGTACAGAATGTCACCTTTTATTTGAGGATATTTTCATTCATACATATCTGTTCTACCGTTTAGAAATGAAACCACTTTCTGTACTGTATTTAGTCCCCCCAATTGAAGGTGTCATAAGTATTTGGACAGATTCACTCATTAGTAGTCAAAATGTTTATATTTAGTCCCATATTCCTAGCACGCAATGACTACATAAAGCTTGTGACTCTACAAACTTGTTAGAAGCACTTGAAGTTTGTTTTGGTTGTGTTTCAGATTATGTTGGCCAACAGAAATTAATGGTAAATAATGTAGTGTCATTTTGGAGTCACTTTTATTGTAAATAAGAAGTGAATATGTTTCTGAACACTTCTACATTAATGTGGATGCTAACATGATTACCGATTATCATGAATCAATAGTAAATATTCAGTAAATATTAAGGTTTGAGAAAGTTACAGAGGCACAAAGATCATAGCTAACATCCCCTGTTATTGTAATGGTGAGAGGTTAGCATGTCTTGGGGGTATGATATAAAATGCTAACATCCCCTGTTATTGTAATGGTGAGAGGTTAGCATGTCTTGGGGGTATGATATAAAATGCTAACATCCCCTGTTATTGTAATGGTGAGAGGTTAGCATGTCTTGGGGGTATGATATAAAATGCTAACATCCCCTGTTATTGTAATGGTGAGAGGTTAGCATGTCTTGGGGTTATGATATAAAATGCTAACATCCCCTGTTATTGTAATGGTGAGAGGTTAGCATGTCTTGGGGTTATGATATAAAATGCTAACATCCCCTGTTATTGTAATGGTGAGAGGTTAGCATGTCTTGGGGTATGATATAAAATGCTAACATCCCCTGTTATTGTAATGGTGAGAGGTTAGCATGTCTTGGGGGTATGATATAAAATGCTAACATCCCCTGTTATTGTAATGGTGAGAGGTTAGCATGTCTTGGGGGTATGATATAAAATGCTAACATCCCCTGTTATTGTAATGGTGAGAGGTTAGCATGTCTTGGGGGATATAAAATGCTAACATCCCTGTTATTGTAAAAGCATGTCTTGGGGTAATATAAAATAACATCCCCTGTTATTGTAATGGTGAGAGGTTAGCATGTCTTGGGGTTATGATATAAAATGCTAACATCCCCTATTATTGTAATGGTGAGAGGTTAGCATGTCTTGGGGGTATGATATTGGTGCATCTGTAACTTTCTCAAACAATATTATTCACAATTCATTCAGGATTCTCCGTAAAGTGAGTCCAAAATGGCATTTCTACTGGGCACAACATAGTTTGCAACAACCAAAACAAATTGCAAATGCATCCAACATGTTTGTAGATTCACAAGCTTGATGTAGTCATTGCGTACTAGGAATATGGGACCAAATACTAAACTTTTGACTACTTCTACATTAATGTGGATGCTACCATGATTACAGATAATCCTGAATGAATCGGGAATAATGATGAGTGAGGAAGTTAGACACACAATTATCATACCCCCAAGACATGCTAACCTCTCACCATAACCAATAACAGGGGAGGGTCATATTTCTGGGAGTATAATTTTGCTGATATATCGGAATATGAAACCAAATACTAAACTTTTGACTACTTTAATACACATATAAGTGAATTCGTCCAAATACTTCAAATGGGGGGGACAAGATACATTATGTGATTTCATTTCTTAATGGTAAAATAGTTTTGTATGAAAATACCCTCAAATAAAAGGTGACATTAAGTACTGTCGCCTCATATGACACATTTGATCTCAAATCCGAAATAATGCAATATAGAGACAAATAAAACATTTCAGCTTCACTGAACAAATAAATATGTAGGGGAGTATATATGTCACAAAGGCCAAGTTGAGCTTGGATTGCTTGGAGTCATGGCAACATGTCCCTAGGGCCTGGACGTCACCGTGTGATTGGCCACCAGAGCGCAATGTATCCTAGCAACAATGTCAAGGCGGGGCAGGAGGGCGGCGGCTTGGGACAGTAGGGTGTAGGTACTGGAACAGATCATGGAACCCATGAAGGTTAGAGAGGACCTCAGGGGAGAAACCCAGGGAATAGCCCAGCCTCTTCACCTGGACCAACAAGAAGACAAGAAGAGAAGAGTTCAGTGTCAGTCAATTACTTAAATATTGGTGTCAGCGCAGTGATAGAGAGTTGAAAACAGTTTGACACAGAAAACCTGATTTCAGTTTTTGAAAACATACAGTTGGTTGAATGTTCATGTAAAAATCCAAGGACATGAATTGATTGTGTAACAGCATTTAATGGGCCACAGTAGTGTATTATTTGAACAGGGCAAAGCTCTCTCTCTCTCTCTCTCTCTCTCTCTCTCTCTCTCTCCCATACTGGTGGACTCTCTGAGGGGATACTGGTGGTCTCTCTGAGGGGATACTGGTGGTCTCACTAAGGGGGTACTGGTGGTCTCACTGAGAGGATACTGGTGGACTCTCTGAGGGGATAGTGGTGGTCTCACTGAGGGGATACTGGTGTTCTCACTGAGGGGATACTGGTGGTCTCTCTGATGGGTGTACTGGTGGACTCTGAGGGGATACCAGTGGTCTCACTGAGGGGATACTGGTGGTCTCACTGAGGGGATACTGGTGATTTCTCTGAGGGGGTACTGGTTGTCTCTCTGAGGGGGTAGTGGTGCACTCTCTGAGGGGATACTGGTGGTCTCACTAAGGGGGTACTGGTGGTCTCACTGAGAGGATACTGGTGGACTCTCTGAGGGGATAGTGGTGGTCTCACTGAGGGGATACTGGTGTTCTCACTGAGGGGATACTGGTGGTCTCTCTGAGGGGGTACTGGTTGTCTCTCTGAGGGGGTACAAGTGTTCTCTTTTCAGTAAAGGCAAAAATCACTGAATCTTTTAATGAACAGCAGAAGGGCCCAGAGCAACAGAAGTAGTAGATTGATGTGGAAGTCACTGAACCAATAAGAGCCATGGAGACATGAACCGTACCCAGTGTCACTACTGTAGCTCAACAATACACACATAACCCTCATCTACACAACTTGTTTTACAACGTCATGTACTCAGTGTTCTCTGTAACTGCTTTGTGTCACAACTCCTACCGAAGGTGGCTCCCCTTCCTGTTCGGGTGGCGCTCGGCGGTCGTCGTCACCGGCCTACTAGCTGCCACTGATCCTTTTCCCTCTTTCTGTTTATTGGTTTCACCTGTTTTGTGTTTAGGCTGATTAATGTTAACCAGTAGGCCCGCCTGCTCTTTGTGCGGGATTGTTTGTGTAACTAGTGTGCACGTTTGATGTTTACGTGTTTCCCATTTCGTGGGTTTTTTACTGGACTGTAAGTCCCCGTGTTTGGGGCATTTGTTTTGTGTGCGCCCTGTGTTTTGTGGGGTGGCTTATGTTCGCCGTTAAATAGCACTACCCTGAACTCTCTGCTTCCTGCGCCTGACTTCGCACCCACTACACCCAGATCGTTACACTTTGGAACTTCTCCTGGAAATAGTGATGGCCAATTCTGATGAAATGACATTCTGTTGACTAATTCTCACTCTGAGAAGAATCATTTGAAAATCAACAGGATCTACCAGTGGAAAGCTTACGGTGATGTTGTAGTTGTTTGCTAAACAGCATTAATCTGTTGGCTGGCTGTTGACCTTGCCTGCTGTGAGGGCATGCACAACAGGTCCACGACAGGTCCACATCAGGAGCTTATAACACCACACATAAACACCACACATAAACACCATACATAAACACCACACATAATGATGTACGCAGCATGGCCTATGGGGATGATCATGACCGATCCTGTTTCCTTACTGCTCTCTAAGATTACAGTGGCTTCGGTTATCTTTAAGTTATTGGAATAAAAAACTATACGTTTGATGTGTTCGAACCCATTCCATTTATTCGGTTCCTGACATTACTATGAGCCCGTCCTCCCCAATTAAGGTGCCACCAGCCCCCGATAGATATCGAACCCTGGGAGGAAGTTGTCACACTGGGCATTGTTGGTGGGTGAGCACGCTGCACTCTCCTGGCGGTTTAGCAGAATACACTGAATGCACTGCCAGCAGGAGGCTAACCCAGTCTAGACACCGAACTGCCCCTCAGCACACAGCAGCCCCCTCTCCCCATCCCCATAGCCACAGTGCTGGGACAGTAAGCACAGATGTAGAGTCAGGGACAGACAGACAGACAGACAGACAGACAGACAGACAGACAGACAGACAGACAGACAGACAGACAGACAGACAGACAGACAGACAGACAGACAGACAGACAGACAGACAGACAGACAGACAGACAGACAGACAGAGTAACTCTATTTGTTATGTCTGTTATCAGGTCCACAGACAGGACAGACAGACAGACACAGACAGACAGACAGACAGACACAGTAACTCTATTTGTTACATCTGTTATCAGGTCCACAGACAGACAGACAGACAGACAGACAGACAGACAGACAGACAGACACAGTAACTCTATTTGTTACGTCTGTTATCAGGTCCACAGACAGACAGACAGACAGACAGACAGACAGACAGACAGACAGAGACAGACAGACAGACACAGTAACTCTATTTGTTACGTCTGTTATCAGGTCCACAGACAGACAGACAGACAGACAGACAGACAGACAGACAGACAGACAGACAGACAGACAGACAGACAGACAGACAGACAGACAGACAGACAGAGACAGACAGACAGACACAGTAACTCTATTTGTTACGTCTGTTATCAGGTCCACAGACAGACAGACAGACAGACAGACAGACAGACAGACAGACAGACAGACAGACAGACAGACAGACAGACAGACAGACAGACAGACAGACAGACAGAGTAACTCTATTTGTTATGTCTGTTATCAGGTCCACAGACAGGACAGACAGACAGAGACAGACAGACAGACACAGTAACTCTATTTGTTACATCCGTTATCAGGTCCACAGACAGACAGACAGACAGACAGACAGACAGACAGACAGACACAGTAACTCTATTTGTTACGTCTGTTATCAGGTCCACAGACAGACAGACAGACAGACAGACAGACAGACAGACAGACAGACAGACAGACAGACAGACAGACAGACAGACAGACAGAGACAGACAGACAGACACAGTAACTCTATTTGTTACGTCTGTTATCAGGTCCACAGACAGACAGACAGACAGACAGACAGACAGACAGACAGACAGAGACAGACAGACAGACACAGTAACTCTATTTGTTACGTCTGTTATCAGGTCCACAGACAGACAGACAGACAGACAGACAGACAGACAGACAGACAGACAGACAGACAGACAGACAGACAGACAGACAGACAGACAGAGACAGACAGACAGACAGACAGACAGACAGACAGACAGACAGACAGACAGACAGACAGACAGAGTAACTCTATTTGTTATGTCTGTTATCAGGTCCACAGACAGGACAGACAGACAGAGACAGACAGACAGACACAGTAACTCTATTTGTTACATCCGTTATCAGGTCCACAGACAGACAGACAGACAGACAGACAGACAGACAGACAGACAGACAGACAGACACAGTAACTCTATTTGTTACGTCTGTTATCAGGTCCACAGACAGACAGACAGACAGACAGACAGACAGACAGACAGACAGACGGACAGACAGACAGACAGACAGACAGACAGAGACAGACAGACAGACACAGTAACTCTATTTGTTACGTCTGTTATCAGGTCCACAGACAGACGGACAGACAGACAGACAGACAGACAGACAGACAGACAGACAGACAGACAGACAGACAGACACAGTAACTCTATTTGTTACATCTGTTATCAGGTCCACAGACAGGACAGACAGGCAGAGACAGACAGACAGACAGACAGACAGACAGACACAGTAACTCTATTTGTTACGTCTGTTATCAGGTCCACAGACAGACAGACAGACAGACAGACAGACAGACAGACAGACAGACAGAGACAGACAGACAGACAGACAGACAGACAGACAGACAGACAGACAGACAGACAGACAGACAGACAGACAGAGTAACTCTATTTGTTATGTCTGTTATCAGGTCCACAGACAGGACAGACAGACAGAGACAGACAGACAGACACAGTAACTCTATTTGTTACGTCCGTTATCAGGTCCACAGACAGACAGACAGACAGACAGACAGACAGACACAGTAACTCTATTTGTTACGTCTGTTATCAGGTCCACAGACAGACAGACAGACAGACAGACAGACAGACAGACAGACAGACAGACAGACAGACAGACAGACAGACAGACAGACAGACAGACAGACAGACAGACAGACAGAGACAGACAGACAGACACAGTAACTCTATTTGTTACGTCTGTTATCAGGTCCACAGACAGACAGACGGACAGACAGACAGACAGACAGACAGACAGACAGACAGACAGACAGACAGACAGACAGACAGACAGACAGACAGACAGACAGACAGACAGACAGACACAGTAACTCTATTTGTTACATCTGTTATCAGGTCCACAGACAGGACAGACAGGCAGAGACAGACAGACAGACAGACAGACAGACAGACACAGTAACTCTATTTGTTACGTCTGTTATCAGGTCCACAGACAGACAGACAGACAGACAGACAGACAGACAGACAGACAGAGACAGACAGACAGACACAGTAACTCTATTTGTTACGTCTGTTATCAGGTCCACAGACAGATAGACAGACAGACAGACAGACAGACAGACAGACAGACAGACAGACAGACAGACAGACAGACAGACAGACAGACAGACAGACAGACAGACAGAGACAGACAGACAGACAGAAACAGTAACTCTATTTGTTACGTCTGTTATCAGGTCCACAGACAGACAGACAGACAGACAGACAGACAGACAGACAGACAGACAGACAGACAGACAGACAGACAGACAGAGTAACTCTATTTGTTATGTCTGTTATCAGGTCCACAGACAGGACAGACAGACAGAGACAGACAGACAGACACAGTAACTCTATTTGTTACATCCGTTATCAGGTCCACAGACAGACAGACAGACAGACAGACAGACAGACAGACACAGTAACTCTATTTGTTACGTCTGTTATCAGGTCCACAGACAGACAGACAGACAGACAGACAGACAGACAGACAGACAGACAGACAGACAGACAGACAGACAGACAGAGACAGACAGACAGACACAGTAACTCTATTTGTTACGTCTGTTATCAGGTCCACAGACAGACAGACAGACAGACAGACAGACAGACAGACAGACAGACAGACATACAGACAGACAGACAGACAGAGACAGACAGACAGACACAGTAACTCTATTTGTTACGTCTGTTATCAGGTCCACAGACAGACAGACAGACAGACAGACAGACAGACAGACAGACAGACAGACAGACAGAGTAACTCTATTTGTTATGTCTGTTATCAGGTCCACAGACAGGACAGACAGACAGAGACAGACAGACAGACACAGTAACTCTATTTGTTACATCCGTTATCAGGTCCACAGACAGACAGACAGACAGACAGACAGACAGACAGACAGACAGACAGACAGACAGACAGACAGACAGACAGACAGACAGACAGACAGACAGACAGACAGACAGAGACAGACAGACAGAAACAGTAACTCTATTTGTTACGTCTGTTATCAGGTCCACAGACAGACAGACAGACAGACAGACAGACAGACAGACAGACAGACAGACAGACAGACAGACAGACAGACAGACAGACAGACAGACAGAGTAACTCTATTTGTTATGTCTGTTATCAGGTCCACAGACAGGACAGACAGACAGAGACAGACAGACAGACACAGTAACTCTATTTGTTACATCCGTTATCAGGTCCACAGACAGACAGACAGACAGACAGACAGACAGACAGACACAGTAACTCTATTTGTTACGTCTGTTATCAGGTCCACAGACAGACAGACAGACAGACAGACAGACAGACAGACAGACAGACAGACAGACAGACAGACAGACAGACAGACAGACAGAGACAGACAGACAGACACAGTAACTCTATTTGTTACGTCTGTTATCAGGTCCACAGACAGACAGACAGACAGACAGACAGACAGACAGACAGACAGACAGACAGACAGACAGACAGACAGACAGAGTAACTCTATTTGTTATGTCTGTTATCAGGTCCACAGACAGGACAGACAGACAGAGACAGACAGACAGACACAGTAACTCTATTTGTTACATCCGTTATCAGGTCCACAGACAGACAGACAGACAGACAGACAGACAGACAGACAGACAGACAGACAGACAGACAGACAGACACAGTAACTCTATTTGTTACGTCTGTTATCAGGTCCACAGACAGACAGACAGACAGACAGACAGACAGACAGACAGACAGACAGACAGACAGACAGACAGACAGACAGACAGACAGACAGAGACAGACAGACAGACACAGTAACTCTATTTGTTACGTCTGTTATCAGGTCCACAGACAGACAGACGGACAGACAGACAGACAGACAGACAGACAGACAGACAGACAGACAGACAGACAGACAGACACAGTAACTCTATTTGTTACATCTGTTATCAGGTCCACAGACAGGACAGACAGGCAGAGACAGACAGACAGACAGACAGACACAGTAACTCTATTTGTTACGTCTGTTATCAGGTCCACAGACAGACAGACAGACAGACAGACAGACAGACAGACAGACAGACAGACAGACAGACAGAGACAGACAGACAGACAGACAGACAGACAGACAGACAGACAGACAGACAGACAGACAGACAGACAGACAGAGACAGACAGACAGACAGACAGACAGACAGACAGACAGACAGACAGACAGACAGACAGAGTAACTCTATTTGTTATGTCTGTTATCAGGTCCACAGACAGGACAGACAGACAGAGACAGACAGACAGACACAGTAACTCTATTTGTTACGTCCGTTATCAGGTCCACAGACAGACAGACAGACAGACAGACAGACAGACACAGTAACTCTATTTGTTCCGTCTGTTATCAGGTCCACAGACAGACAGACAGACAGACAGACAGACAGACAGACAGACAGACAGAGACAGACAGACAGACACAGTAACTCTATTTGTTACGTCTGTTATCAGGTCCACAGACAGACAGACGGACAGACAGACAGACAGACAGACAGACAGACAGACAGACAGACAGACAGACAGACAGACAGACAGACAGACAGACACAGTAACTCTATTTGTTACATCTGTTATCAGGTCCACAGACAGGACAGACAGGCAGAGACAGACAGACAGACAGACAGACAGACAGACAGACAGACACAGTAACTCTATTTGTTACGTCTGTTATCAGGTCCACAGACAGACAGACAGACAGACAGACAGACAGACAGACAGACAGACAGACAGACAGACAGACAGACACAGTAACTCTATTTGTTACGTCTGTTATCAGGTCCACAGACAGGACAGACAGGCAGAGACAGACAGACAGACAGACACAGTAACTCTATTTGTTACGTCTGTTTTCAGGTCCACAGACAGGACAGGCCACATAACTGCCATTAAAGTGCAGAAACTGTTTCTCATTATAGCTGAACTCAGACAGTGCCAGCAGACAAGATGCCTGTGGAGAAACACAACACACACAAACCATTCATTGGCATAACTCTACGGTGAAATGCCCCCACAACATAACACAGCAGAGATGCAGAAACACTGGCCTCCATAGACAGACCCTCCGTGGTCCTGCAGTCTTGGCTGCTAAATGTGGAAGACAGGAAAGTGTTGAATACCCCTGCTCTAGGGGTTTCAACTTGTGTTTTTGACAAAAATGTCACAAACTTTCTGTCAATGACAGGTGAATTCATAATGAATTACATTGAAGCCAATATTGATTTGATTTCAGAATTTCGGTTATATCCTAATGTAACAGTATTACTTTAGACCGTCCCCTCGCCCATACGCGGGCGGGAACCAGGGACCCTCTGCACACTTCAACAACAGTCACCCACGAAGCATCGTTACCCATCGCTCCACAAAAGCCGCGGCCCTTGCAGAGCAAGGGGAACTACTACTTCAAGGTCTCAGAGCAAGTGACGTCACCGATTGAAACGCTATTTAGCGCGCACCGCTAACTAAGCTAGCCGTTTCACATCCGTTACACTAAGTCCAGTCTCTATCACACTTATGCCAGGTAGGTGGCATTAATGCACCTTAACGTTGGTTTGCACACTACCATAAACACCAAAGAAGAAGAAGAGCCAGTATTAAAAAGAACAACAATAATCATGCTAAATTCCCTGTATGCTTATTCCCAGTGTGTTCTCACTCAAACCTTATGGGTCCCATCGTGAGCATCCTGACTGGTCGCGGCACTGCCTGGTATGGCAACTGCTCGGCCTCCGACCTAAAGGCACTACAGAGTACATCACTGGGGCCAAGCTTCCTGCCATATGGGACCTCTATACCAGGCGGTGTCAGAGGAAGGCCCTAAAAATGGTCAAAGACTCCAGCCACCGTAGTCATAGACTGATCTCTCTGCTACCACACGGCAAGCGGTACCAGAGCTCCAAGTCTAGGTACAAGAGGCTTCTAAACAGCTTCTACCCCAAAGCCATAAGACTCCTGAACATCTAGTCAAATGACTACCCAGACTATTTGCATTGCCCCCCTTTTACGCTGCTGCTACTCTCTGTTATTATCTATGCATAAGTGACTTTAATAATTCTACCCACATGTACAGTTGAAATCGGAAGTTTACATACACCTTAGCCAAATACATTTAAACTCAGTTTTCACAATTCCAGGCATTTAATCCAAGTAAACATTCCATGTCTTAGATCAGTTAGGATCACCACTTTATTTTAAGAACGTGAAATGTCAGAATAATAGTAGAGAGAATGATTTATTTCAGCTTTTATTTATTTCATTTTGCCTCAACTTTGGAAGTATGCTTGGGGTCAAGCTTTAACTTCCTGACTGACTGACTTCCTGACTGATGTCTTGAGATGCTGCTTCAATATATCCACATAATTCTCCTCCCTCATGATGCCATCTATTTTGTGAAGTGCCAAGTCCCTCCTGCAGCAAAGCACCCCCACAATATGATGCTGCCACCCCCGTGCTTCACGGTTGAAATGGTGTTCTTCGGCTTGCAAGCCTCCCCCTTTTTCCTCCAAACATAATGATGGTCATTATGGCCAAACAGTTCTAGTTTTGTTTCATCAGACCAGAGGACATTTCTCCAAAAGTATGATCTTTGTCTCCATGTGCAGTTGCAAACCGCAGTCTGGCTTTTTTATGGCGGTTTTGGAGCAGTGGCTTCTTCCTTACTGAGCGGCCTTTCAGGTTATGTCGATATAGGACTCGTTTTACTGTGGATATAGATATAGTTTCCTCTAGCATCTTCACAAGGTCCTTTGCTGTTGTTCTGGGATTGATTTGCACTTTTCACACCAAAGTAAGTTCATCTCTAGGAGAGGTATGACAGCTGCGTGGTCCCAGGGTGTTTATACTTGCGTACTATTGTTTGTACAGATGAACGTGGTACCTTCAGCTGTTTGGAAATTGCTCCCAAGGATGAACCAGACTTGTGGAGGTCTCCCATATTTTTCTGAGATCTTGGCTGATTTCTTTTGACTTTCCCAGGATGTCAAGCTAAGAGGCACTGAGTTTGAAGGTAGGCCTTGAAATACATCCACAGGTACACCTCCAATTGACTCAAATTATGTCAATTGGCCTATCAGAAGCTTCTAAAGCCATGACATAATTTTCTGGAATTTTCCAAGCTGTTTAAAGGCACAGTCAACTTCTGACCCACTGGAATTGTGATACAGTGAATTGTAAGTGAAATAATCTGCCTGTAAACAATTGTTGGAAAAATGACTTGTGTCATACACAAAGTAGATGTCCTAAACAACTTGCCAAAACAATAGTTTGTTAACAAAAATATTGTGGAGTGGTTGAAAAACGAGTTTTAATGACTGCAACCTAAGTGTATGTAAACTTCCGACTTCAACCTATATATTAGCTCAATTACGTCGACTAACCGGTGCCACCGAACATTGACTGTGTACCGATATCCCTTGTATATAGCCTCACTATTGCTTTATACTGCTGCACTTTAATTATTTGTTACTTTATTTCTTATTTTTTATGTATTTTCCTTAAAACTGCATTGTTGGTCAAGGGCTTGTAAGTAAGCATTTCACCTGTTGTATTCGGCACATGTGTCACGCCCTGACCTTAGTATTCTTTGTTTTCTTTATTATTTTGGTTAGGTCAGGGTGTGACATGGGTGATTTATGTGTTTTTGTCTTGTCTAGGGGTTT